>NC_089803.1:72774401-72816901 GCF_029633855.1 Hoplias malabaricus | reverse complement strand
ACACTCCTCACAGACAGTCACCCGGAGGAAACCCACGCAGACACAGGGAGAACCCACCACACTCCTCACAGACAGTCACCCGGAGGAAACCCACGCAGACACAGAGAGAACACACCACACTCCTCACAGACAGTCACCCGGAGGAAACCCACACAGACACAGAGAGAACACACCACACTCCTCACAGACAGTCACCCGGAGGAAACCCACACAGACACAGGGAGAACCCACCACACTCCTCACAGACAGTCACCCGGAGGAAACCCACACAGACACAGGGAGAACACACCACACTCCTCACAGACAGTCACCCGGAGGAAACCCACACAGACACAGAGAGAACACACCACACTCCTCACAGACAGTCACCCGGAGGAAACCCACACAGACACAGGGAGAACACACCACACTCCTCACAGACAGTCACCTGGAGGAAACCACACAGACACAGGGAGAACACACCACGCTCCTCACAGACAGTCACCTGGAGGAAACTCACACAGACACAGGGAGAACACACCACGCTCCTCACAGACAGTCACTTGGAGGAAACCCACACAGACACAGGGAGAACACACCACACTCCTCACAGACAGTCACCCGGAGGAAACCCACACAGACACAGGGAGAACACACCACACGCCTCACAGACAGTCACCCGGAGGAAACCCACACAGACACAGGGAGAACACACCACACTCCTCACAGACAGTCACCCGGAGGAAACCCACACAGACACAGGGAGAACACACCACACTCCTCACAGACAGTCACCTGGAGGAAACTCACACAGACACAGGGAGAACACACCACGCTCCTCACAGACAGTCACTTGGAGGAAACCCACACAGACACAGGGAGAACACACCACACTCCTCACAGACAGTCACCCGGAGGAAACCCACACAGACACAGGGAGAACACACCACACTCCTCACAGACAGTCACCCGGAGGAAACCCACACAGACACAGGGAGAACACACCACACTCCTCACAGACAGTCACTCGGAGGAAACCTGCTCCACCACATTTGTGATTTTAAAATTTTTATTAATGAATTTCTATTTAATTTTATTTGAGCAGAGAAAAAAAGAATTAGAAACAGAGACAAAGTAGCATCATATTGATGTTTAAAAACAAACAGGAAATCGTAGTGATTTAACTGAAGAATCCCCACTAAACCTGATCAAGCAGGTGGTTGTAATGTAATGGCTGGCCTGTGTGTGTAAATGTATGTTGTTTTCCTCAGCAGCGACTGAAACGCTCACTCAGGTTCAGAGTAACGCTCTGTGTGGTTGGTGGGATAATACATACAGTAGTCCAGAGTAAAGTTGGCCCTGATTGGCTGAAAGGAAACAAGGACACAATGCTGTTACCTGGCAACCAGCCGTCCTCTCATCAGCAGCTCGGCGGAGAGGGGCTTTGTGGCTGAAAGCTGAGAGCAGTGGTCAGAACAGGGAGATAAGAGTAAATCATAGACACGGGTCAGAGGTACGGTGTGTTTCAGACAGAGTCTGATTTCGGACAAAAATATCTAATAAAACATAAAACAAATATAAGAATTTGAGAGAGTTAAAACAAACATAAAACTTACAACTTGTAAACAGATGTGTAATAGTGTTTATCACTATCTCTCTCTTTTTTTCTTTTTCATTTACGCTTATATAGTGCCTTTCTAGAAACCCCACACTCATACACACACACACACACACACACACAAACACATTCACTCGTTCACTCACTCACATTCAAACACACTTGTTCACTCACACACATTCAAACACACACACATTCACTCACACACATTGACTCACTCACACACTCGTTCACTCACACATTCAAACACACACACATTCACTCACACACATTGATTCACTCACACATTCACTCACACACATTCAAACACACATTAATTCACTCACACACATTCAAACACACACTCGTTCACTCACACACATTCAAACTCACACACCTTCACTCACACATATTTAAACACACACATTCACTCACACACTCGTTCACTCACACACATTCAAACACACACACATTCACTCACACACATTGATTCACTCACACATTCACTCACAAACATTCAAACACACACATTCAAACACATTGATTCACTCACACACTCGTTCATTCACACACATTCAAACACACACTCGTTCACTCACACACATTCACTCACACACATTCAAACACACAGATTCAAACACACACATTATTTTTCTTTTTGCTTCATTGAGGTTTATTTTCTCTCAAATTCTTATTTTTGTTTGATGTTTATTAATTCTCTTTGATTGTTTTTTTTCACAAGTGTGATTCTGTAGTTTCTGACGCGTCGGGCGTGTGATTAAGGCGTCTCTGTGTTGTATTTGTTTAATGTCCCTGTGAAAGGAAACAGGATGTGTGTGTGTGTGTGTGTGAGAGAGAGAGAGAGAGAGAGAGAGAGAGAGAGAGAGCGAGAGAGAGAGAGAGAGAGAGAGAGAAAGGCGCTGTGTCTGTCTGAGAACGGCGAGGGGAGGATGACCCAGTTCTGTCAGGACTCTTCACTGAAAACACATGACACTCCCCACCATTTTCTCACCCATTCACAACACCATACAAGTTGCAATATGAACATCTCTCTCTCTCTCTCTCTCTCTCTCTCTCTCTCTCTCTCTCTCTCTCTCTCTGTCCCTCTCTCTGTCTCTCTTTCTCTCTCTCTCTCTCTTTCTCTCTCTACATCTCTCTGTCTCTCTGTGTCACTCTCTCCTTCCCTCTATCCATCGCTCCCTCCTTCTCTCTCTCTCAGTCTTTATTTCTTTCTTGTGATTCATTCCTCCAGCACCCGACAGAGCAGAGCAGAGCAGAGCAGAGCAGAGAAGAGCTGTGATGTTCTGAGTGATGTTGCCACTAGTTGCTATGGTAACAGATTTGGCAGCTGTGCTTAGGCTCTCAGTGTTTACATCCTAATGACATCAAGCATGAATATATATATATATGTATACCCCTTCTCTCTCTCACACACACACACATGGAGAGAGCAGCATAGTCAATCCTTTAAAGCCCTGACGGTTATCTAAACCTTCTCCAACTCTTTGAAAAACATCTTTAAAGGACCTCAAAGAAATCAGCTTTTCCGTTTCTGTAAAGTCTCTCTGTGAAAATTGCAACATCTGAACGCTGCGTACGAACATTAACCATAACTTTAACCAGCGTCCTGTGTCACTGATGAAGGACTAGAGGACGAGCGACACACACTGTGCAGCGACAGATGAGCTACTGTCTCTGACTCTACATCTACAAGGTGGACCAACGAGGGAGGAGTGTCTCACAGAGTGGACAGAGAGTGGACACAGGGTTTAAAAACTCCAGCAGCACTGCTGTGTCTGATCCACTCTACACCAGCACAACACACACTAACACACCACCACCACGTCAGTGTCACTGCAGCACTGAGAATGATCCACCACCACATCACACCTGCTCTGTGGGGGTCCTGAGCGCTGAGGAACAGGGGGAGAGAGGGTTAATAAAGTATGCAGAGTAACAGATGGAATACAGAGTGTACATGTGAAACTACAGCGTGACCGGAGTGGACCATGGAGCTGAGACGAGGGACAGTGAGGGTGTGTATAACCAGGATGGCAGTGAGGAATGCTGCTGGTGATTTATTAATCATAAAGCAGTTCTGATTCCTGATGTCAGGAGCGTTTTTTCCTCCGTGGGAAGGTTGACCCAGTTTCAGAGCTGCACTGCTGCTGTGATATACATTACTCTGCTGAACTGGAAAGAGTCCGTTTCTCTGTGGATGATCTGAGGAGGCTGTGAGTTATCGCTGATATCTCTCCAGAACACGAAAGTATAGATAAACACAACGACAGTAAACTTTAAACCGAGTGTACGACATCTTTAAATGTTACAAAGTATGTTCAGATATATTTGGTGTGGAAGAAATTAATCATCATTAATCACATTACTTTGCGTAGTTATTTGTGATTAACTCTTTAAACATTAAAACATTAAATGATATTACTACTACTTTTAATAATAATAATAATAATACAATTTTAAAAAAGAGAATAACAGGTGGCACAGTGGAGCAGCAGGTAGTGTCTCTGTCACAGCTCCAGGGTCCTGGAGGACCCAGTCCTCCGGGTGACTGTCTGTGAGGAGTGTGGTGTGTTCTCCCTGTGTCTGCGTGGGTTTCCTCCGGGTGACTGTCTGTGAGGAGTGTGGTGTGTTCTCCCTGTGTCTGCGTGGGTTTCCTCCGGGTGACTGTCTGTGAGGAGTGTGGTGTGTTCTCCCTGTGTCTGCGTGGGTTTCCTCCGGGTGACTGTCTGTGAGGAGTGTGGTGTGTTCTCCCTGTGTCTGCGTGGGTTTCCTCCGGGTGACTGTCTGTGAGGAGTGTGGTGTGTTCTCCCTGTGTCTGCGTTTGGTTTCCTCCGGGTGACTGTCTGTGAGGAGTGTGGTGTGTTCTCCCTGTGTGTGTGTGGGTTTTCTCCGGGTGCTCAGGTTTCTTCCCATGCCAACACACGTTGGTAGGTGGATTGGAGACTCAAAAGTGTCCGTAGTTGTGAGTGTGTGAGTGAACGTGTGAGTGTCACCCTATGAAGGACTGGCGCCCCCTCCAGGGTGTGTTCCTGCCTTGCACCCAGTGATTTTGGGTAGGCGTTTCACTCTGTGTCCTCTGTGTGACCTGTATAGACCCTCAGGGTTCTCTGTGTGACCTGTATAGACCCTCAGGGTTCTCTGTGTGACCTGTATAGACCCTCAGTGTCCTCTATGTGACCTGTATAGACCCTCAGGGTTCTCTGTGTGACCTGTATAGACCCTCAGGGTTCTCTGTGTGACCTGTATAGACCCTCAGTGTCCTCTATGTGACCTGTATAGACCCTCAGGGTTCTCTGTGTGACCTGTATAGACCCTCAGTGTCCTCTGTGTGACCTGATGTCATAAATGGGATACAAATGTTTTTAAAATGATATTTCTGTTTATATATTGCAAGGTTCAAAGGAGAGATGTGTTGTCATGACCTTACTTTGTGTACCTCTGATCTCTCATTTCTTTAATCAGGGAGATGAGGAGGCCAGTCTGGGATTACCCATCAGTCCCTTCATGGACCGCTCTGCACCGCAGCTTGCCAAGCTGCAGGAATCCTTCATCACACACATTGTGGGGCCGCTTTGCAGCTCTTACGACACTGCGGCGCTCATGCCAGGCCGATGGGTGGAACCTCTGCGAGACGAGGCAGAGGAAGTACCTGGTGATGATGAAACTGAGGACGAAGATGAAGATACAACGGAGGAAGATGCCTCCACCAGTTCCGAGCAGTCTCGTACGTTCACATCTGTCTCATTCTGTTTGTGTATAAGGATGTTAGGAATAAAGTTTGTTGCATGTAGTTTATTGGGTAACACTGCTGGGGTTTGATTCCCAATGTATCTGGTGTCGTCTCTAACCCCATCTCTAAGGGGAGCAGTGGTCTTTGGAAACCACAACAACGGCGGTGGTAACGTTAAGCGGTGTTTACTCATGGTGTATCGGCCTGTTGTTGTTGTTTGGGACTGAACACAGCTCCGTCATCAGTTCAGACAGATCAGTAGAGTTTGTTCCTTCCTTGTTGCAGCGTCCAGCTCTCGCTGGATTCTTTCGTCGGCCACCGATCCAAGGAGCGTTTGAACCTCTTCAAAAGACCACGGCGTCATTTTACGAGCTGCCGTCGTGAGTCGGATAAAAACAAACGTGATCTCTGCTGCAGCTGGAGATTTTACAGATGGAGAGTTGGTGCTGGTCATCTGCGTTGCGTGGCGTAGAGTGACGACTCTCTCTGGACGATCAGCGCTCTGCAAGGTTTACACCCCACGGTTTAGTCCCTACTCGACTCGCTCTGAACCACGAGAGAACAGCCACTAAACAAGAACCCGCTTCCAGAACCAGGACCTGATTCACCTGCTGGAGGAGGAGGAAAGACAGAGTAGAGTCAAATAGAGTAGAGTAGGGACCATGCAGTGGAAAGTTCTGTTGGAGAGCAGAATTGGGTTTGCTCTCTGGGTGAGTAGGATGACCTTCTCTGCCCCATCACAGCCCATGGAGGTAGTTTGCATGGGCAACTGTCAGATGATCTGAAAGATCTGAACAAGTTTGCATTTGCCCCCCTCCACCTTGCAGAGTAGTGTGTGATCAGGGGAGACTCACTGAGAGTGTGGGGTTAGATACAGCTAATAATTTTAGAAGAAAATCTGGCAAAAAAACATGCATTTAAAATAAATATATTTGTTAAGAAATAACTCAAATTACTGAACTAACATTTGGAATTAATGATTTGTCACTGATTTCAGAGCAACTGGTTCCAAAAACACGACGGAAGGTCTTCTGTCAGATCATGCAGCACCTTTTGGAGAACCATGAAATGTGGAAGAAGGTCATCGCCGAAGAGGCCCAAAGTCAACCAGAGGAGAACGAGTCCGCGTGCCTCAACAACGTCTCTGAGCCGATCCTGGCCATCAGTGAAGAGGAGGAGGAGACGGGAAGCAAAGAGGAACGAGTGGAGGACAAGGAGGAGGAGACTGACGAGGGAGAGGAGAAGGCGGGGCCATCAGAAAAAGAAGGACAGAGTGAAATGTATGAGGAAGAGACCTTAGAGCGAGACACACTGGTCCAGAGAGATCAGGAGACTGTAGATGAAGACACAGAAACTGTAGAAAAAGAGGAAATGCGGGATTGGGGCACGGCTTCGGATGAGCAGTGCCAAGAGGGAGATCCGGAGTGACCAACAGAGGTGTCCGTTCTGTTGGATTTGAGAGAATTGACTGAATGCTTTTATTTCCAAACAAGACTCCTGATTAATGGTTGCCAGCACATCACTTAGACACAACACTGTAGATGCTTTAGGGAACACGTGCCTAAAGGAAACAGGGTGGGAGAGATCCGAGGGGCTTGGGGTGGGCTTTACGTCTCCAGGTTCAAAACACAAAGGGGTGGTACTAAAGGTCAGAGGTTATAGTTATAGCATGAAATGTTTAGGTAACAGAGATCAGGCACAAATTAAAAACACTGACCAGTGGAGTGAGTAACACTGATGATCTGGTTACAGCGCCCCCTGGTGAGGGTGTGGGGGTATATCAGGCAGTGAGTGAAGGGTGGGTTCCTGTAGTTGAGGTTGGACCGGAGAAGTGGTCAGTGTAAGGATCTGAGGGCTGTGATGATTATAATTTTGTGGTCAGTCCATGGGGTCCAACTCAGGTCCATGGGACGTTCCCTGTGTTCAGTACCGACCCAAAGTGTTCAGAGGAAGGACAAGTCAAGTCAGGCTCCTGAAAAGTCGAGGGAGCGGAAGTGAGCTCAAGTGGCATAACCCCACAGAAGAGTTACTACAGCTCACACTGCTGAAAGAGCTAGCACTGCTCTGATAAAACCGGGTCAGCCAGCGCTCTGGGTTGGGGGGTGTTGTTGTTGAGGGCACACACTAACCCCTCCACTCCCTCCTCCATCATTGAGACTCGGGCCCAGGACCCTATCTCCGGTCACCGCTCGTCATTCATTTGCAGTTTGATAAACCCCACCCCTCTTGATTATTAGTGTCATTAACTTCGTCTGTCCCTGCTTTTAATCTTGAGGCTGATTGGTGTAATTTCATGCTCTGCTAATAATATCATTTTTTATATATTACCTTGATCAGGTTTTGGGTGGTGCCCACACTGCGTCTTAGTGCTGAAGTGCCACTTAACCTCCATGACAGGGGTCTCACTGACCTGCACTTTAGGCCATTCTAAGTACGTGAGGTTGTTGCCCAGTGTGTTCTGAGGAGGCTGGTCAGGGGAGAAAGAAGTGAGGTGGAGGTGAATGGCACCTTTCGGCACGTTCACCAGCTGCAATGCCACAGCAGTGAATGTTCAGAGAAGGTGCCCCTGCTGCGTTTACACTGCTTTACTCCTGAAGTCGCTCCTGTTTCTTGATCTCTTTTCATTTTGGACTGTATTCCCTTAAAGGCTCCATTCACACAGCAGGGGACATGAAAGTTCATTTCTGGACCACATTCAGATGTGGTACTGGATTCAGATTCAGATTCGATACAAAGCCGTGTGACTCAGTCTGAACAGAACTCGCTCGACTTTTCCATCGACTCTTTCCTTGTTTCACACGGAAACAGAAGCACTCTGTATAAAGCAACTTAATTTCAGTCTGAGGGTCAGTGGAGGGGTATTCAGTTAAAGTTCAGGTCCAGTTCCTCACTAAACTCGGCCCAGTGAAGGGCCAGAGCTCAGGATTTGGTCTTAGCCTCATAGCAGCGCTTCACAATGATACTCTTGATTAACGCTCCATTTTGGGACCCTGTAAATCCCATTTCACACCAGAGCTGTTGTACGTGCCCCACACGGTGCTGAGTGCCATACGGTAACACAAGCCAGAATGGTAAAAAAAAAAGCTTTGGATCTATTTTTGACTCGTGCTGCGGGTGTCACTCCAGCAGTTTTTATGCAGAAACAGTAGTGAAGTGAGTTCTGATAAATATCATCAAACAGCTGCGTTTTAAACTGCAGCAACATTTCACCTGTTCAACAGTGGCATGTCGTGGCAGAAAATCAGGTGCATGCTGTTTGATCTTTTTCAAAGTGGTAACAGTTCATTAAAAACTGCTTACATTTAGTCTACAGTTTATTTAAGCAGAGCACAAGTCATAAAGACCTTTGTAGATGATGTAATCACTGGAAAATGCAGAGCAAACAGAAACCACTGTCACCTTGTGAAGCGTATGTGTGGAATCCGATGTTATGCAAAGGTTCTGACGCACCACGTGTGCTGCACCGCTTCTGGAGTTAAATCAGCATGGTTCACTGGACCCACCGGTTCAGAACCAGCCACAGAAACAATGACCATGACCCGCTCCATCCGTCATCCACCTTTAAACACTCACCTACTGCATCAGCTTTATTCTGGATCAGGACCCTGTCCTCGCTCCCACATCCCTCCGATCACAAAGACCTTAAATATCTCATTTAAAGAGACTCCTGGTTCCAGCCTAGATTCAAGTACAATTTCATGCGAACATTTGGGCTGTGATCACAGAGAATCAGTTTCAGAACCAGTTCACGTTTTGTTCTACGTTCTCACATTAAAATGTCTTCAGAGAAAGAAGGCAGGGCGTTCTGTGATGCAGCCGCTGCACAGCGAACAACCCTGTGCTATCCACTTGGTGGTCAGGGCGCCTGGAGCGGTGTTCTTTAGCAGGAGGGTAAGGTTAGGGCCAGGCTCCTAAAGGAACTGTTCAGACTGATGTCAGACGTAGGTCACATTAAAAAGAGTGTGAACAGCCGGACATACAGATCAGATCTGGTCATATTTCACCTGGTGTGTGAGTAAAGACATGAGTCCTGTTCCTCAGGAGACGATGACAATGTAAATAATGTGTAAGGTTTTAATCCGGTTTTTCTGCTAGTGCACATTTGGGGTGGAAAGGAACCTTCTGTTTTTATAAGGGAAGCTGATTTCATCAAGGACCTCACTGTTTTCTACAGGGAAAATGTCTAGCAGGGTTTATAACACGCACAATGACATTCGCAGCAGCTCCAGACCGAGGGTTACACCTCCCAGCTCCTTTTTAACACACATCCTTCAACAGCGGACGAACCGAACAATGTTGTGACAGCGTAGCCGCGGACTAATGTCTGAACAAAGCCCGAGGTGCGAATTCAGTGCAGCTTCTTTGAAAAGTGTAGCACATTTAAAAGTAGATTATTAGTGGTTTGCAGTGGGTGCAGTTGTTCTTCTCTCCCACAGAGAGGTAACCATCTCTCACTAGTTGTGATAATCTAAAACACAAATATGCCAGTACTGCGCCTGAAGGCCCTGTCGCTGTTACAGAGCTCTGCACTCCCTGCAGTGATGCGCTCTCTCAGAACAATGCAGGCCACTCATACTGCAGCCATCCACGTAGCACCCATGTCCTAAGGGCAGTGCAGTCATGCACACAGCCATGTGAGGAGCCCAGAGACACCCACCCCCAGGAAACCGAGAGAGCCACACACAGGGTTAGAGAGGCGAAGCTCCAGCGCCGTCTTTGATGTGCAGAGAGAAACAGATTCTGTCTGCGGCACAGAGAGAGGTAACACGGGATTAAAACCTCTCCCATAAACCGCTGCTGCACCACTTTGAAGGGAAGCCAATTAAAAACAGGAGATTGGGAGGTGGGAATTTGGAATTGGGTGTCAGTTCAGTCCACCGTTCCCGTTTGCTCTGAAATCTCCACCGCGCAAATATCAGCTTCCCAGAAGAGCTCCGATGAATTATTCAAGCAATACTGACACGTTCTGTAGACTGACGGTGTTCCTTAATGAACACCATCACCTTCTGAAGCAGGCCACACTTAACGGTGCCTGTTGTTTTATTTTTGTCCTCGCGATGAGGGTGAGTTTGCCAAAAAAAGATTTATCTCTTACTCCAAAGCGTGTAGCAGCGTGACGTCTGAGCGTCCACGACACCACTCTCGCTTTAAAGGCCTCGATACTGAGGAAATTAAGAGCTGACAAGCCAGCTTAATGATGGCCTACTTAATCGTGTGTGTGTGTGTGTGTGTGTGTGTTAAAGCAACACTCTGTAATATTTTTACTTCAAAATTACAACTTCAGAATCAATGTGATGCTCCACTCAGCTGTAAAAGGGGAGATAGAGCCTCTGTCGTTGCTCTTCTGGGCTCACCTCTGCAGAAACTGCACTATGTAACTTTTAGAGGAGGGTAGGAAATGTGAATTTAAATTACATTCTGCAACTGTAGGGGGAGCCCAGGAGCAAAAATTCTAAATCTTTGTTGCCCTCTCCCCACTCTGGCCTTTTGCTTCCAGACTCCACTGGAGTTCATTTTCAACATTTTAATTCACACAAACCCCTTATTGAACAAAACATGATGTGGAAAATTGCTACCTTCATGAACATATTCATCTGCTGCAGCCCCCCTGCAATACCCCCATGCTCCCACTAGAGGGTCTGCCCAAGATTAGCCTCAGGACCCGCCGCGACCCTGATCAGGGTGAAACAGTTACAGAAGGTGAATGAATGAATGAATGAATGAATGAGTGTTAGTCACATTTCAGAAAGTATTTTAAAGGTTTTCAGTGGTGCTGTGGGTTAATGGGCACAATGTGTATAGAGAGACGCCCCCCACAGGTTTCTCCAGGCTAGTGCAGACTCGATTTAAAGCTGGTTCCTTAGAGTCAGGGTCTGTTCCTGATTATCTCTCTTCACTCATCCATCTCCTCACTCCACCCCTCCTTGCTTTATATTCAGTATTTATCTGCACAGTTCATTAAACCCCTTCAAAATGCCTCAATCCATCAATAGAAACATCAGCTGAGTGGACATCACACAGCTTAGTCCCTTCCTTCCCAGACTATGTCTAGAGCTGCATTCCAGCTGTGCACTTCACACTAATTCATTCACTTTTCTTTAAGCACAGAGTACACCTCATGTGCCCCTCATTTACACTGTAGCCAAGGCAATATATAAAGAAAAGAAAAGATGAGTTCATATAAGTCAAATAAATTATAGTACTTCGATTCAGTAGGAGATATCTAATTTAAACACACTATGTAATGTATACTATGTACTAATATTAATAGGACGAGTTTAGAGGCTAGTACACAAGATACTAAAATACTACATCATTTCTTACTAACAGGACGTGGTGAACTGTTGCTATGACAACACACACCACATCAAGCTGCTGTCGCTACTCTGTCTGACATTTTGTTTAAAGGCTGAAACTTAAAAATCTCCCTCCACACTGCGTAGTGCACAGTGTATGTCATAAAGAACATGCACTAAAATAGAGCACTGTACGTCAGATAATTAAACCATTTATATTCAATATAAGCTTCACATCCCTCTGTCTAACGTTTAGTGCACTGTGTGGTAGTGTTAGTTTACTTTCTGAAGTGCACTGTGTAGGGAGCAGGGCACTGTTTGGGACAGAGGGACAGTTTTCCAGACATGAGAATCTCCCCCCTTTCTGTTCCCCAGTGGATTCTGGGACAGCGTCCATCATCACCCTCCTCAAACATCCACTGGGTCTAAGAGTGGACTGTGGATTTTTAGTACACTTAAATATCCAGTTGTAATTATACTACACACTACACACTCAAACACTCGTTGGAATTAGTATTAAGTGCACAATTGGGACGCAGCCCGAGACTTTGCATTAGAGAGTGTTTAGCAGCTACATGTTTATCCTATGGCTTCCTTGTGTGAGTGCACAGGGTTAGAGAGAGTACTGTATGTTTATGTTGGCAACACAGCTGTATTTCACTGTCCTCCACTGTGTCTCTGTCTGTCTCTGTCTGTCTGGTGTCCCTCCTCCCACTGCTTGGCCTTCGGTTCAGGACGTTCAGGTGTCTATCTTGCGTCTTTTTTGTCATTATATCCATCACATTGCTTTCTGGTCCTGTCTGTTTTGCTTTGCTGATAACGGAACCACACACACCACGTGTGTTTCTTCTCTCAGAGTCATCGCCGGGTGTTTTCTGAGGCTCTGGGCCTTGCTGCACTGCTGGAATATCTCCATGCCGCTGTGCTCCAGCCATGTGCAATAGCTCGCTCACTCAGGCGTCAGGATCAGCCGAGCAAATACACCAGACTCCTCCATCTGGATCTCCAGATCTCACCGTATCTCAGTCACAAGAGTCAGCTTTGTCTTGAGCGTCAGAACCATGGAGACGCGAGACCTCGGGTAAACAGCCACGTCCGTTCGACGTAGTGTCTGTGCCTGTGCAAGGCGTTACATGACAAAGTGATATTCAGGGATATAAAGCAATTATCAGACCTGGTCCAGCGTGTGTTTGCCGTAACACAACGTTGTGAGATAAGACCTTGAACAATTACCAGGACTCAGAATAACGTCCTTCATGTTTTAAGATTTTAAGGACATAATAAAGATGCCGAAGTGTTGTGGTTATGCTCTGTATGAAAGGCATAGTTCTTCCTTAGCTGTTGTATCTACCCACGTGCTCCTCGCATCCCTTTCCCGGCCGGTCGGGTCGAGGTCAGCGTACGGTCCGTCTGTCTTCACCTATATGCATCTGCTAACGGTCGTCGCTGGGCACTCGTTTCTTTCACCAAATGTAACAATCAAGCTTTACACCTCTCTCAAAATGAGAAATGAGACTTGTACTTTTTTTACACTTAGTGGGCACCTCACTGACTAAATAATTATTTTTCTTCTCACTAGTATCTTGCACTTAATACATGTAGCAATACCTATAGAGGGGGGAGGGGAGGGTAGTGGGAGGGGATGGGAGGGGATGGGAGCGGGTGGTGGGGGAGGGGGGGGATGTGTAAATCACCAGTATTCGTTACGTGAGATACTCATTTTATTGCTGGTTATGGTTCCATTTTGTACAAAAATCAATAAACTGTACAGGTACAAAGGGAGAAGGCAGAAAAAGGAAAACTGATACATGTTTTTGGATAAACCTTATTTATTTTTACTGTTTTGTAATTTAGACACTAAACTGTAGCTCCTCTATGGCCAGAAATGCTGGAAGTGCCTCTTGGTATAATGTATTATACAGTAAATATATATTATTAGAACTTGTCACAAGCTGAAATTTGTGGATGTTGTAATGTGAATACAGTTTAATACGTGTTAAATACTGTGGTCTCATTCTTTTGTTGTGTGTTTAAAATGCACCTGTTTGCTCACAGAGAAATGCCCAGTAATGGTGTCTTGGACCAGAAGAGGACCCCTCTACAGCCTCGTTACCACAGCCTTTCCACCTGCTGAGCCCTGATCCTCCATCACGGTTAGCCCTGAGAGCCCAGGAGCCGTCCTGGTGGGTGGGCTTAATGATGTAGGCGTTCTCTCACTGGCTCCATGTTTACAGATCTCCATCAGGGACATGGCAGTTTTTCTAATCCCTTCTTTATCTGCACAAGATGGAAACAGAAATGTAACTGGGCTCCCGAGTCTGGACCAGTGGAAAAGAGAGCTCTGCTCCGTCTTAAACTCAGCCCTGGTCACAATATAGCGCACTACTATGTAGTGGTGTGTGAAAGCATAGTTCACACTATTCAGTGCCCCCTATCCATCAAACAATCACTGCAGTGAGGACACTGTCAGAAATAAGGTCCTGTTGAGGTACGTTAATGTTATTAAAGGCACAAACAGTGTAAGTGTGAGTCCCACTTCACCACTGGGCCCTACCCCTTCCTTTAATGTAGTTTCAGTGGATTATGGCCCTTCAGAACAAGCAGAAAACAGCACTAATATTTTCCAGTTCTATCTTAAATGGTGAAGCAATTATATTCTTGCTGGTGGAACTGGTTCAAACAAAACAAATAAGCAGCTGATTTCAGCTCCATGTCACAGAAGAGTGATAACGTTTGATTGTGGAACTGTCCTGAAAGACATCTTAAATTTAACTAAAGGCCAGATGTGTTAATATCGCTGCAGAGAAGCGCTGCTCTTTTTTATTTTATTATTCTTGTCCCTTCAAGGGTTTTGTAACCACTACACTCCACCGGGCGCGAGCACACTTCAAAACAAAGTTTAGGGGAAAATAAGAAATGGGATTCAACCTTAATGTATCTTTAAAGGTACAGCAGTGGTGTTAAAGTCCAGTTGTGTTCCTAAAGGTTCATTACATTCTCTTCTTCAGAAGGAGAGGGGGATCTCTGTAATCTTTCATTTTACAACTGTGGAGAATAACAGAACACAGTAAAAGTCCTGGAGATGAAACGGAGCGAATGACATCAACACGACTTTAACATCCACAGTTAATACAGAGTAAGGTACAGTTCTGTTCCTAATTAAAGACACTGTATATGTTCCACTGAGGACACCACCTCAGAGACAGATTCCTGAGAGTGTGTGTAGTGTACAATCAAGGTACACCAGCAGATAGAGGATGCTCCTAATACACTGCACTGTCCGGTTAAAGCCCCACGTGAGTCTGTGTCTGAAATAGTTCACTACCCTCCTGAATTCAGTTCACTAGTAATAGTGAGTAATGTAGGGAATAGTGAGCAGGAGATATTTCAGGGTGTTCTCACACTGGGCGCTTCTCTTTGACTCCTCAGTCCAGTTTTTTGACGAGTGTTGAGTGCTTCGTGCGGTGTGAACATGATCTCAGTGCTCAGTACGTACTGTAAACACACACAGCGACACAGTGGCCGCTCTGCTCAGTCTCAGACAGAGTCCACTGCTGAGGGTTTACACAGATATTTCTTCAAATTCCGGACTATTTGCCTTTAGAAAAAAATCATTTTATATGTGCAGCGAAGGGAAGTTTCCTGCCCCACACAAAGGACAAATCTCTACAGTGAGAGAAAGGCAGAGTCAACAAACAACTCCAGATGAACCTCAAACTACAGTCCTGACTCCACTCTGCTCTTCTACAGCGGCTTCTTCCACGGTCTAATGACAGAAACGTGCTCAGTTGAGCGCAGTCCAGCGGGGGGTGGCAGTGAGGGAGGGTTTGATTCAGTCCCAGTGTGAGTCCACCCTCGGATCAGCGCTGGGTGTGTTGTTTACGGAAGGTTTATGTAAACTCCCACTGATTCTGAGAGTCGGCGTCGTTTCCGAAAGTGTTTCGTGGCTGTGTGAAGGTTAGAAGGAAGGGACAGGCACTGTGTCGCTGAAGCATCATACATCTCTCCCACAGTTCTGCAGAAGTCTGAGGTCATTAACCCTGTCTGTCTGAACCCACTGGTCTCAGGAACAGAGCTGCATACTTCCCCATGTGTTCAGCTGATGAATCCTGGTCATTCTTATGTGCTGAAGCCTGGCTGCTCTCTCACAGTGAAGAAACTCTAATGTGAGACTCATAAGAGATGGATTTGCCTGAAACTGTAAGTTCACAATGTTCTGGCTCAGCCTCTCGATTGACAGGTTTACTGCACAAATCTTGAATTTTGCTCCTGTATCTCAACATATCTACATTAAAAAATGTTTCTACATGTATTTACATAAGTCTGCACTCATTCATTTTATTTATTTACATATTTCTAAATCCACTTATTCCTGTATTTTCACTGTGTCATTAGGTTCACTGGGAGTGCGGTCCTAACCTCCCTCTAAAGCAGCATGGTTCAGCTCGAGAAATCTGTCCACAGCCGGCGGTGCTTGTGTCTGAGAGAACGGTGATGTCACCGCAGAGACATTACATCGATTTTACGACAAATTTCATAATAATGAGATACTTGTTGTAAGTCGTAATTTTGTGGCAGAGTCTAAATTCAAAAAGTCAAAATGTATAGCACTTTTTACAACAGTCGCAAAGCAGCTTTACAGAATTAGTAACAGAACACACTCCCTCAACAGGGGGCGCTGTAACCAGATCATCAGTGTTACTTACTTCACCTGGCAGTGTTTTTAATCTTGTGGCACACACTGATGTCACCGATTACATGAAAGAAACTGACCGTCTGCAAGAACATGTCAATCACTCACTCAAACCCAATGTCCTGTGACTGAAGTGTACAGTGACAGGGTGCGAGTTCAGTAAGATACTGTGGGACTCAACTATTTAGAGATTCATACGCCAAGAGGAGTATTTTATATCTTACACCTGGTACATTTGGGGAAGATGAAACACAAGTGTGTGTGTGTGTGTGTGTTCACTGCCACTGTCGGGTTAAATGTAGAGGCACAATTTCATCGTTAGTGTACAGCAATAAAAGCATGTTTACATTTCTGACTTGACACATTACACATTTATCGTCTGATAGCACCGCCACTCCTAATACAGACAACTCTTTAACAAAGACAATAGTTCTACATAGAACTCTGAACACTTAAATGCAGGAGGGGGTGCTGTCAGATTCGTCTACAGTGCCTTTATGTCCATTTAGGAGCGTCTGTAATTTTTAAGGTGGAGCGGTGTGTATGAGTAAGAAGCGACTGTATCTTTTAAGGTGGAGCTGTGTGTGTGAGTAAGAAGCGACTGTATCTTTTAAGGTGGAGCGGTGTGTGTGAGTAAGAAGTGACTGTATATTTTAAGGTGGAGCGGTGTGTGTGAGTAAGAAGCCTTTTAGAACCTTCTGTTTCCATTCATTTCATTTATTTAAACTATTCATTTATTTAAAAACTCCAGCAGCACTGCTGTGTCTGATCCACTCTACACCAGCACAACACACACTAACACACCACCACCACGTCAGTGTCACTGCAGCGCTGAGAATGATCCATCACCACATCACACCTGCTCTGTGGGGGTCCTGAGCAGAGTTAGGGGCTAACAAAGCATGCAGAGCAACAGATACAGGACCACAGTGTGTCACTATAGAACTACAGAAGCAAGGAGGAGGTTTTAATGTTATGGCTGGTTGGTGGAGTCAGAGCGGACCTCAGGTGAGCCCCAGGTGAGTGTTTTGTCGGTGTTTAAAGGATCGTGTGACGTCACATCGCTTAGGGAACGGACCAGATCCGCTGACGTCAGGTTGAGCTGTGATGTGGTCATCGTGACACGCCCCTCTGAGCGCGCGCGGGCAGCAGGAGCAGTCTGGACCGAGCCCCTTGCGCGGAGCTTGAGGGATGGATCCGCCGGGACGCCGGAGCAGGACGCCGCAAATATAGAACAGCGCTGGACGGACACCGTTCCTGTGTTCACCGTGTTCTCCCCACCCGCCTCGCGCCGGAGCACATCACGTTCCCACAGGATCTAAACACCACACACACACACACACACAATCACACACACACACCCTGCGCTTTCTCGGAGTTATCACGTGTTTAAGCCACTTCATCCTCCACCGCCTCCTCCGCCTCCACCTCCAGCGGCAGCGGCGCAGGGGAAAAGACGAGAATCAGAGGTTGAACACCTGCAACAACACCGCCGAGTGACCGGGGACCTCCGAGACCCCGGACCCCCGCACTCCCAGCGCCGCGGAGGACGCAGTTCCCCGAGCCCAGGCGAATACAGTCGGGCTGTGGATAAGTTTCTCATCGTGTGGGAATACACTCGTGCTCGTGCTGTCTTTCTCCCATTCTCTGTGGAAACGTGAAAACCCAAAACATTGGAGAGGAACGTACCCCGAGCAGAGACCAGCTCCACCTCCCTGCGCCCCCCCACCCCCAAGTCAAGCCAAGACCCTGGTGAGTACCGGAGGGGCAGGTTTTATCTGCTGTTGGTCAGTGGGCGAGGGAGAGGACGACACGCAGCTGAATATCTCGCGTGGCTCGGGGGGCCTCGTTAAAAGTAGGTCTGCGTCTGGGCTGCTGTGTGTGTGTGTGTTTTGAAAACAGTGCGCAGCAGCACATCCACCACCGCGTTTACGCACAAACATCTTCCTCCGCCGCTTCATTTAAGCCTCGTCTGAGTCACTACAGCCCCGTACAGGCTTTAAACGCGCGGCTCTTGACGTCTTTGTAACACTGTCACGGAGCCTAGTACAACTGCGTGCAAATGTGGCGACCCGACCCGTGGTTGATTTAGAGCAGAGACGCACTGTGGCTTTAATAAACATGGGTTGATTATGTGGAGCGCGCCGCTCACCTCGAGCCACTTACTTTTCACAACACAGCCCTCAGCCGTTCATCCACACGTTCACTCAGCCATTCATCCACACGTTCATCCACACGTTCACTCAGCCATTCATCCACACGTTCATCCACACTTTCACTCAGCCGTTCATCCACACGTTCATTCAGCTGTTCATCCACACGTTCATTCAGCTGTTCATCCTCTCATTCATTTAGCTGTTTATCCACACATTCATCCACACGTTCACTCAGCCATTCATCCACACGTTCATCCACACTTTCACTCAGCCGTTCATCCACACGTTCATTCAGCTGTTCATCCACACGTTCATTCAGCTGTTCATCCACACGTTCATTCAGCCATTCATCCACACATTCATTCAGCTGTTCATCCTCTCATTCATTTAGCTGTTTATCCACACATTCATCCACACGTTCACTCAGCCATTCATCCACATGTTCATTCAGCTGTTCATCCACACGTTCATTCAGCTGTTCATCCACACGTTCACTCAGCCATTCATCCACACATTCATCCACACGTTCACTCAGCCGTTCATCCACACGTTCATTCAGCCGTTCATCCTCTCATTCATTTAGCTGTTTATCCACACATTCATCCACACGTTCATCCACACGTTCACTCAGCCGTTCATCCACACATTCATTCAACTGTTCATCCACACGTTCACTCAGCCATTCATCCACACGTTCATCCACACGTTCATTCAGCTGTTCATCCACACGTTCATTCAGCCGTTCATCCTCTCATTCATTTAGCTGTTTATCCACACATTCATCCACACGTTCATTCAGCTGTTCATCCACACGTTCACTCAGCCATTCATCCACACGTTCATCCACACGTTCATTCAGCTGTTCATCCACACGTTCATTCAGCCGTTCATCCTCTCATTCATTTAGCTGTTTATCCACACATTCATCCACACGTTCATTCAGCTGTTCATCCACACGTTCATCCACACGTTCACTCAGCCGTTCATCCACACGTTCATTCAGCTGTTCATCCACACGTTCATCCACACGTTCACTCAGCCGTTCATCCACACGTTCATTCAGCTGTTCATCCACACATTCATTCAGCCGTTCATCCACACATTCATTCAGCCGTTCATCCTCTCATTCATTTAGCTGTTTATCCACACATTCATCCACACGTTCATTCACACATCAGTGCTTGATAAATACGTTCTGTCAATGTACTTTTGGAGCAGCGTGTGTTCACCCTTCCAGTGTCCACCAGTCAGTACTCAGTGGTGACCGTTCAGTGGTCAGTGCTCAGCGGTCAGTACTCAGTGGTCAGAACTCAGGGGTTATTAATCAGTACTCAGCAGTCAGTACTCAGAGGTTATCAGTCAGCATTCAGTGGTCAGTACTCAGTGGTCATTATTCAGTGGTCAGTACTCAGCAGTCAGCACTCAGTGGTCAGTACTCAGCGGTCAGTAGTCAGTACTCAGTGGTCAGTAGTCAGTACTCAGTGGTCTGTACTCAGTGGTCTGTACTCAGCGGTCTGTACTCAGTGGTCAGTACTCAGTGGTCATTATTCAGTGGTCAGTACTCAGCAGTCAGCACTCAGTGGTCAGTACTCAGCGGTCAGTAGTCAGTACTCAGTGGTCAGTAGTCAGTACTCAGTGGTCTGTACTCAGTGGTCTGTACTCAGCGGTCTGTACTCAGTGGTCAGTACTCAGTGGTCTGTACTCAGCGGTCAGTACTCAGTGGTCAGTGGTCAGTACTCAGCAGTCAGTACTGAGGGGTTATCGGTCAGTGGTCAGTACTCAGTGGTCAGTGATCAGTGGTCAGTACTCAGTGGTCAGTACTCAGCGGTCAGTGGTCAGTACTCAGTGATCAGTGGTCAGTACTCAGTGGTCAGTACTCAGTGGTCAGTACTCAGGGGTTATGGGTCAGTACTCAGTGGTCAGTGGTCAGTACTCAGCGGTTAGTGGTCAGTACTCAGTGGTCAGTACTCAGGGGTTATGGCTCAGTACTCAGTGGTCAGTACTCAGCGGTTAGTGGTCAGTACTCAGTGGTCAGTACTCAGGGGTTATGGGTCAGTACTCAGTGGTCAGTGGTCAGTACTCAGCGGTTAGTGGTCAGTACTCAGTGGTCAGTGGTCAGTACTCAGCGGTTAGTGGTCAGTACTCAGTGATCAGACTGATCTGTTCCTGTTTTTCCTTTTTTAAAACAGGGCTTATCCTTGTGCCCAGCACATTCTTACTGCCCTTTCATCACAACAAGGGCCACATTGTTCAGGGAGAGGTACAGCACACTGTGGGTTCATTAAAAACCGTGATTATAAACACTACCTCACTGACATTTTAAACTCAGACAGAGGTAAGACGCATGGGAGTGTATTATTTATTGATCACCAAAGACGTAATAAAAGTGTATTAATAAGTTTTAAAGTGTTTTTAACACTTAACACATAACTGTAGTAAATTAAAACATTCTCTTCAATTCTTTTTACAGTAAATGTGTGTCGCATTAAAATCACAGTCTCATTGTCTTCAACAGAAAAGAACCTAAGACTGAAGCTGTGTGGAGGGTGAGGAGTTTATTGGGCGCTGCGTTGGTTCTGAGCTCCATCAGGAAAAAGCTGCAGAAGACTGTGATGGGTTTGTTCTGTTCTTGGGGACAATACTGTGTCCAAAGGTCCGTGTGAGTGTGGGTTTAGACCAGTTACAGATGGAGGCAGAGTCAGAGTCGGGAACAGAGCTGCGCTTGTAGCTTATCTTTATGTTGAATTAAATGATGATTGTGATTTAATGCGACACAGTTTCTGTACAATAAAAGTTAATTGTAGTTTTTAATTAGAGTTCTACGCAACAGAAACCTATTGGGGCACCCACTGTTTACTGGTGTCCTGAGAAAAGTCACGCATTAAGGTGTGTGTGGTTTGCGGAGCTCCATTCGCCCTGACGCTGTACTTCAGGAACACACTCACTTCTCGTCTCTGTGCAGGTTTTCGTGCGTCAATGGCGAGGAACTGCATTCGGGAAACGTCCGCCAAGGAGAAGGAAACCTTTCTGAGGAGGATGGACCTGCCAAGTAAAGAGAGCTGGTCTCCGGAGAATGGGCCCAACAAAGCCAGGGGGTCCGTGTGCTGCTCCGGCCTAAAGGTAACACCCAGACGGTCCGTCCAGTCCAGGGTTAAACCTAAAGGAAGTCCTAGTTGTCTGTGATTGGAGGAGAGGCTGTGTTTGTTGTGTTTTGTGTAGCACAGAGCACCATGGAGATGGAGAAAGGCTGATTTCTTGCATGGCGAGGTCAGAATAACATTCAGCTTTACTTTGTGGTGGAGACAGAGTGCGGAGAACAGAGAGGGGCTTCAGAGCGGGCTTCTGACTCTAATGATTTAAACAGGAGGGGGGTTGGGGTCGGGGGGAGGGGGGTGGGGATGGCCTTTGTCTGTCTGTGTTTGTGAGATTCACAGAGGGTTCCTTCAGCTTTGTGTACAGACACATCACGCATTATCCACACTGTTACACACTGATATATATATACACCCTCTTCTACAGCTTCACACTGCAGTCCACCTGTGGCTCCGCATACTTTATTACCCCCCCCCCCCTTTCCCCCCTGTTCCCCAGCGCTCAGGACCCCCACAGAGCAGGTGTGATGTGGTGGTGGATCATTCTCAGTGCTGCAGTGACACTGACGTGGTGGTGGTGTGTTAGTGTGTGTTGTGCTGGTGTAGAGTGGATCAGACACAGCAGTGCTGCTGGAGTTTTTAAACCCTGTGTCCACTCTCTGTCCACTCTGTGAGACACTCCTCCCTCGTTGGTCCACCTTGTAGATGTAGAGTCAGAGACAGTAGCTCATTTGTTGCTGCAGATTGTCCACAGGACACCGCCCACAGGACACCTCCCACAGGACACCTCCCACAGGACAACGCCCACACGACACAGCCCACAGGACACAGCCCATAAGACACCTCCCACAGGACACTGCCAACAGGACACCTCCCACAGGACACCACTTACAGGACACCTCCCACAGGACACCTCCCACAGGACACAGCCTACAGGACACCGCCCACAGGACACAGCCCACAGGACACCGCCCACAGGACACTGCCCACAGTACACATCCCACAGGACACCACTTACAGGACACCTCCCACAGGACACCTCCCACAGGACACAGCCCACAGGACACCGCCCACAGGACACAGCCCACAGGACACCGCTTACAGGACACAGCCCACAGGACACCTCCCACAGGACACCTCCCACAGGACACTGCCCACAGGGCACCACCCACAGGACACCGCCCACAGAACACCTCCCAAAGGACACCCCGCAAAAGACACTTCCCACAGAACACTGCCCACAGGACATCGCCCACGGGACAGTGTTGGCCTACTGGACCTACTGAAAATTACTTTTTTTTTTGCAGTGTCCCCATTTGGACCCAAACATCACCAACTCCAGCGGCCACTAGAGCTTTACACAGATCTTTTTTATCCAGGTCCTGATCAGGCCCAAACCTGCTTAGCTGCATGTTCTGATGGTCAGGTGCTGTGGAGGAGCAGAGTGTGAGTGTGAGTGTGAGTGTGTGTGTGTGCTTATGAGCAGAATCTGAGGAGATAATCATTAGTCTCTCATTTCTACCACAGGAACACAGAGCTCCAGTCAAACACAGGGCTTCACACACTCACCCACACACTCACACACACACACACACACACACACACACAGAGAGAGAGAGAGAGAGAGAGAGAGAGAGAGAGAGAGAAATAAGAGCACTGAGTAAAAACGGAGAAGAAAGAGAACAGAGTGAAAACAGCTAAAAACCAGAGCTTCTGCTCCTCGCTCCTCACTGCTGTGCGCTCGGGGTCGGGGTGAACAGCGAGCGGCTCATTATCATTTAAAGGAACAGGTGCTGAAAGCGGGCGTTCTGAACAGGGCTGTTTACACAGGGGGAGAACACTGCTGTGGGGCTCGTGGGGTTTGGACCAAAGCAGGTCACAGACGTTTCACTCAGAAACAGAACTGTGCTCCACTGTGGAGAAGAAGTGTGTGTGAGTGTGTGTGTGTGTGTGTTGACACCCACCAGATCTGAGTGTAGAGCTTGCTTTTCGACCCAAGATCTCCATGAGACAATAGTGCTAAAGCAGCTATAATCCGATTATCCCGTTCCGAGGCGCATAAAAAACAGTGGACCTTTCTGGGAAATGGGAAAGTGCTGATGTGGTGCTCTGTGCACTTAGACTTGTGTTGAGCTTAATCCTGTTATAAATCTCCCACTGTGTGTTCATTTATGATTTCCAAGTTTCTCTCACTGAGCCTGGGTCCAGTTCTGAATCTGACACATGACACATCTCACACAGTCTGCTCTGCTTCAGCCGCATGTTGGCGATATCCACTGAGAGAGCCTCTGGCCAGAGCCCTGCTCAAACGTGTCTGTACTCTACGCAAGGAGAGGCACAATTAAATGTGACCTCCCCATTGTTTTGTTTTTCCAGTTTTCTAGTTTTTCATTTCTGCTCACAGGGAGAACACACCACACTCCTCAAAGACAGTCACCCGGAGGAAACCCACGCAGACACAGGGAGAACACACCACACTCCTCAAAGACAGTCACCCGGAGGAAACCCACACAGACACAGGGAGAACACACCACACTCCTCAAAGACAGTCACCCAGAGGAAACCCACGCAGACACAGGGAGAACACACCACACTCCTCAAAGACAGTCACCCGGAGGAAACCCACGCAGACACAGGGAGAACACACCACACTCCTCAAAGACAGTCACCCGGAGGAAACCCACGCAGACACAGGGAGAACACACCACACTCCTCAAAGACAGTCACCCGGAGGAAACCCACGCAGACACAGGGAGAACACACCACACTCCTCAAAGACAGTCACCCAGAGGAAACCCACGCAGACACAGGGAGAACACACCACACTCCTCAAAGACAGTCACCCGGAGGAAACCCACGCAGACACAGGGAGAACACACCACACTCCTCAAAGACAGTCACCCAGAGGAAACCCACGCAGACACAGGGAGAACACACCACACTCCTCAAAGACAGTCACCCGGAGGAAACCCACGCAGACACAGGGAGAACACACCACACTCCTCAAAGACAGTCACCCGGAGGAAACCCACACAGACACAGGGAGAACACACCACACTCATTACAGACAGTCACCAAATCAAAATGTCAGCAGAAATCTCCTCAGTTTCTGTCGGCTCTGGACAAACAGGAAGCCGTTGTTCTCTTCAGTGGACAGTTGGGTTTACAGCAGGCTGGCGTCCCCCGCTCTGATGGTACAGTTCACCACACTAAACATTGATGACTACAAACTGATGGCGTCACAAAGCAGCTTCACAGACATCGGAAATTAACACAAAAACTGAAATGAATAATTAATAACCCCAGGTGAGCAGCTGAAGGCTGTGGAAGGAATAACACCCTCGAAGCTGGAGGAAGCACCTCGGGAGCAACCGGGACTCACAGTGGACCGTCCTCCTCTGATCAAACACGTTATAAACAACAGAGATTTATTTTGAACTTCAGAATGGAACGAGCCGACATGAAAATATAGAAAAATGGAAACAACAGTGAAATCCAGTGCCATTTTTAACAAATCAAATAAAACATAATGAAGATGTACTCCCTGTTTTCTATTTTTGATTTAGACTTACAGCACCAGTCAAAAGTTTGGACACATCTCATTGAGTAGTTTTTTCTTTGTTTTTTATTATTTTCTCTGTTGTAAATGAATGTGGAAGACATTAAAACTATGAAGGAACACATATGGAATTATGTAGTAAATAGAAAAGTGTTAAAGAAAGCAGACTATGTTTTATACTTTAGACTCTTCACAGTAGCCCCCTGTTGCTTTGACGACAGCTTCACACACTCTCTCCGTTCTCTCAGTCGGCTTCATGAGGTCGTCACCTGGAACGGTTTTCAGTGAACGGCCGTGGCCTCGTCCAGAGTTAATCTGTAGAACCGCTCTCTTCTGAATGTGTCTGAGACTGTAACTGGGGCTGTGCAGAGGTAGGGGCTGGTACACAGCTCTATACAGTGACTAGCTCTACTCCACCAATCACTGATGAGGAGAGGTGTCCAAACTTTTGACTGGCGCTGCATATGGTCAGAAAACTGAGCTGATAAATGTTACACAGACACACAGCTCCAGAGCAGTTTTCTGTGCACCATCAGATTCAGCTTCAGCCCAAAGCAGAGTGTCTGTAAACTTTTGGCCTCGTAACACATCCTCCTCCCAACCTCAGTCGGCTGGACTCTGGACATGGATTTTCAGTGAGGCACATGAGGACCTTCAGCCCCTCACATCTAATCTGATTACACCAGTGGGGCAGTGTGAAGGGGTTTCAGGCTGCAGCTTTCTAGTTACCTGTGTTTACAGCAGTGCACCGCTCTGTCCTCAGGAAACGATTTTATAATTTACAACTTATAACTCTGTTTAAAGATCATGTCTTTGGGAGATAAAAGAGTGTTTTAGTGATGGAGAGTCTGTACAGTAGGTGCCAGTCTGACCCACGTGATTTACATGGGGTGAGAGCTGTCATATGCTTCCAATTTCTAAATAAAGAATTGCCCATTCAGCCTCGGTCACCCCCCTGACCCCCCGCCCCCACCGACCCAGTCATATGCACTGACCTCTGTCCACACTGAGAGATCACACTGAGAGAACTCCAGCCACTGAGATGAGAGACAAAATCGGAACAAATTCAATATCTTTTTTGCATACGGTAATTCTGGAAGACAAGTCTGTACCGGTTTCTTCTGCTTCTTCTGTTCTCCCTGTGTCAGCGTGGGTTTCCTCCAGGTGCTCTGGTTTTCTCCCACAGTCCAAACAGACGTTGAGTGTGAAAGTCTTCACTGGAGTGTGAGTGAGTGAGTGAGTGAGTGACTGGGTGAGTGAGTGAGTGAGTGACTGGGTGAGTGAGTGAGTGTCTGGGTGAGTGAGTGAGTGAGTGAGTGAGTGAGTGAGTGACTGACTGACTGACTGAGTGAGTGACTGAGTGAGTGAGTGACTGGGTGAGTGAGTGAGTGTCTGGGTGAGTGAGTGTGTGAGTGAGTGAGTGAGTGTGTGAGTGAGTGGGTGAGTGAGTGAGTGAGTGACTGGGTGAGTGAGCGAGTGAGTGACTGAGTGAGTGAGTGAGGGACTGGGTGAGTGAGTGAGTGAGTGAGTGAGTGAGTGAGTGAGTGGGTGAGTGAGTGTCTGGGTGAGTGAGTGAGTGGGTGAAAGAGTGAGTGAGTGAGTGAGTGACTGGGTGAGTGACTGAGTGAGTGAGTGAGTGACTGGGTGAGTGAGTGTCTGGGTGAGTGAGTGAGTGAGTGAGTGAGTGAGTGTCTGGGTGAGTGAGTGACTGGGTGAGTGAGTGAGTGAGTGGGTGAGTGAGTGAGTGAGTGAGTGAGTGAGTGACTGGGTGAGTGAGTGAGTGTCTGGGTGTGTGAGTGAGTGAGTGAGTGTCTGGGTGAGTGAGTGTGTGAGTGAGTGAGTGACTGGGTGAGTGAGTGAGTGTCTGGGTGAGTGAGTGAGTGGGTGAGTGAGTGACTGGGTGAGTGAGTGAGTGTCTGGGTAAGTAAGTGAGTGAGTGAGTGAGTGGGTGAGTGAGTGTCTGGGTGAGTGAATGTGTGAGTGAGTGAGTGAGTGAGTGAGTGAGTGACTGGGTGAGTGAGTGAGTGAGTGTCTGGGTAAGTAAGTGAGTGAGTGAGTGAGTGAGTGGGTGAGTGAGTGTCTGGGTGAGTGAGTGAGTGAGTGAGTGAGTGAGTGAGTGAGTGACTGGGTGAGTGAGTGAGTGAGTGACTGGGTGAGTGAGTGAGTGTCTGGGTGAGTGAGTGAGTGAGTGAGTGAGTGAGTGAGTGACTGACTGACTGACTGAGTGAGTGACTGAGTGAGTGAGTGACTGGGTGAGTGAGTGAGTGTCTGGGTGAGTGAGTGTGTGAGTGAGTGAGTGAGTGTGTGAGTGAGTGAGTGAGTGGGTGAGTGAGTGAGTGAGTGAGTGACTGGGTGAGTGAGCGAGTGAGTGACTGAGTGAGTGAGTGAGGGACTGGGTGAGTGAGTGAGTGAGTGAGTGAGTGAGTGAGTGAGTGAGTGGGTGAGTGAGTGTCTGGGTGAGTGAGTGAGTGAGTGAGTGGGTGAAAGAGTGAGTGAGTGAGTGAGTGACTGGGTGAGTGACTGAGTGAGTGAGTGAGTGACTGGGTGTGTGAGTGTCTGGGTGAGTGAGTGAGTGAGTGAGTGAGTGAGTGTCTGGGTGAGTGAGTGACTGGGTGAGTGAGTGAGTGAGTGGGTGAGTGAGTGAGTGAGTGAGTGAGTGAGTGACTGGGTGAGTGAGTGAGTGTCTGGGTGTGTGAGTGAGTGAGTGAGTGTCTGGGTGAGTGAGTGTGTGAGTGAGTGAGTGACTGGGTGAGTGAGTGAGTGTCTGGGTGAGTGAGTGAGTGGGTGAGTGAGTGACTGGGTGAGTGAGTAAGTGTCTGGGTAAGTAAGTGAGTGAGTGAGTGAGTGGGTGAGTGAGTGTCTGGGTGAGTGAATGTGTGAGTGAGTGAGTGAGTGAGTGAGTGAGTGAGTGACTGGGTGAGTGAG
The DNA here is from genome assembly GCF_029633855.1 of Hoplias malabaricus. Taxonomy (NCBI): domain Eukaryota; kingdom Metazoa; phylum Chordata; class Actinopteri; order Characiformes; family Erythrinidae; genus Hoplias; species Hoplias malabaricus. Next base: position 72,788,853 of record NC_089803.1, on the reverse strand, counting down.
TGAGTGTCTGGGTAAGTAAGTGAGTGAGTGAGTGAGTGAGTGGGTGAGTGAGTGTCTGGGTGAGTGAGTGAGTGAGTGAGTGAGTGACTGGGTGAGTGAGTGAGTTAGTGACTGGGTGAGTGAGTGAGTGAGTGACTGGGTGAGTGAGTGAGTGAGTGTCTGGGTGAGTGAGTGAGTGAGTGACTGGGTGAGTGAGTGAGTGTCTGGGTGAGTGAGTGAGTGAGTGAGTGACTGGGTGAGTGAGTGAGTGTCTGGGTAAGTAAGTGAGTGAGTGAGTGAGTGAGTGGGTGAGTGAGTGTCTGGGTGAGTGAGTGTGTGAGTGAGTGACTGGGTGAATGTCTGGGTGAGTGAGTGAGTGAGTGAGTGAGTGACTGGGTGAGTGAGTGAGTGACTGGGTGAGTGAGTGAGTGAGTGAGTGAGTGAGTGAGTGAGTGGGTGAGTGAGTGAGTGGGTGAGTGAGTGAGTGAGTGAGTGTCTGGGTGACTGAGTGAGTGAGTGAGTGAGTGAGTGAGTGAGTGACTGGGTGAGTGAGTGAGTGACTGGGTGAGTGAGTGAGTGAGTGAGTGAGTGGGTGAATGTGTAAAGGTGTGTCCCTGCCTTGCGCTCTCCAACATTAATGAATGGGATTGTTTATAGTGTTGCTATTGTAATCTAGATTAAATCTTAAAAGTCACAGGTTATGAAGAAATCTGCATGTTCACATTACTGTGTGAATCTGGAGCCCACCAACGCACACACTGTGAAACAAGACCCCTGTTAGTTTTCTGTGTGCTGCCTGAGTCAGAAAACACCGGATAAAACAAGCCGTTCTGAATCTGATCTTGCTTCTGACGTCTGAGGGGCCCCGCCCCCTCGTCTGAGTCTGTCCAATCACAGCGCTGGACCCGTGTTTATGTGAGAGCACAAAGACGAGATTAAACTCAGCAAAACAGACACAACGAGCGCGGAGAAATAAGAGCACTGAGTAAAAACGGAGAAGAAAGAGAACAGAGTGAAAACGGCTAAAAACCAGAGCTTCTGCTCCTCGCTCCTCACTGCTGTGCGCTCGGGGTCGGGGTGAACAGCGAGCGGCTCATTATCATTTAAAGGAACAGGTGCTGAAAGCGGGCGTTCTGAACAGGGGCTGTTTACACAGGGGGAGAACACTGCTGTGGGGCTCGTGGGGTTTGGACCAAAGCAGGTCACAGACGCTTCATTAAGAAACAGAACTGTCTTCAGGACCAGAGCACTACCCATTTATGCAGATGCCTGATCAGTTAAATCGGGAGCTGTGGTGAGACACACGACGCTGAGGAATCACTGAGACGAAGACAGCTGTCATCAACAGGATCCTAAAACTGTTTCTGTTAAATCCGTCATTATCAACCGCACTGTGTTTTTCCACCTTCCCTGGTCCTTGTCTCTCCGGCTGGATGTGGCTGTGTCGCTCAGTAACGTGACATAAGCTCTCCTAATCCTCTCTTTGTCCACTACCTTTAATGCAGTGCAGCTTGAGAAATGAAGTCCCCCGCCCAGCCATCTGCCTTCTTTTCCGGCTTCTTTCCCCCCTCCCAGCTTCTCCTATAACTTATGGGTTTAAAAGCGTGTTGTTGATGCTATGTCTTTGCGTTTAGAGACAGACAGAGCTGCAGAATGTGATGCTTTAGCGTCTGAAAAATGATTCAGAGTGTCTCTCTCTCTCTCTCTCTCTCTCTCTCTCTCTCTCTCTCTCATTCCAGATGTTCCTCATAGCCTTGTCCTTTGCCTACTTTTCGAAGGCTTTATCTGGGAGCTATATGAAAAGCACAATAACTCAGCTGGAGAGGCGCTTTGACATCCCCAGTTATTTAATAGGAGTCATTGATGGAAGCTTTGAAATAGGTAAGAACCGGATCATCCTGCGTCAGCAGACCCCTTCATTCTGGTGGGTCTCAGCTGAGCTCAAGTCACAGAATCTCTCTTTTAAGGAAAATAGCAGCTTTTCATGGAGCCAGCAGTGTTCCCTCTGCAGTATTAGCATAGGGGAAATAATCCAGAGGCTTAGCAGGTGTGCAGTAAGGTATGTCACTCATCAACAACACGGGGAAGCGGTGGGCCACACAGCCTTATACAACACAAACAGGAGCCCACATACCCATGTTCAAACCACAGCAGTGTATTTAATATTTGGAAATGTGCCCCCAGAGCCGGGGGGTGATGCACCCTGTCCGTGCTGCCCTCTGTGTTTCCTATCACTGTGTGAAAGGAGCAGGATGCTGCCTGTTGAAAACCTTGTCTAAATTTTGAGTGAGTGTGTTCACATTTAGAAATGGAACTGAGGGAATGGACACATTTTCTAATTTTCTCTCAAATAATTGTAATAATTTCAAGCTTTTTTTTTTCAGGCGCTTATCTGTGTTTTCTTTTGTGGGGTATTTTTATGGATATATTTATTCTGCATGGTACAGATTGTCTTAAATTCCATGGTTAAAAAAATCAAATTTAACAGTAAATATATATACTTTCAAAAGTCTTTTATGGACTGAAGCAGGGCTCTTTAAGAGCACAGACCCAGCAGAAACAGCAGCGCTGAGAGAAACCGTGATAAAATTACCCACCGAAACTCTTTGTTTTATCTAATCTTTTATTGAAGTTGATTCTTTAATTTTACACCACCCGTTGTGATTTAGCGTACTTTATTTGAAATAGCTAGATTACGTGACATTCATTTTAGTGGGTTAGCTCAGAAGCTAATGTTAGCCAGTTAGCAGTGAACCGTTAGCATGTTAGCACGCTAGACATGGCATGTAATTGATTAAAATACCGTGTTTAGTTTGTAATGAACCCTGAGTGTGAATCTGCTTTATTGATAGCACTGTGTGAATGTAGTGTGCACTGATGTGTTCTATGAATGTTTCATTTTAAAATCCTGTTAACACCGGAGGTCTAGACATGACAGTATGAGGAAATCCTAGGGTAAAAGAAAATATTTAAAACAGATTTATTTAAGAATATATTTTCTTAGCCATGTTCTGAGTAGAAATCGAGGCTTAACTATTAAATAACTGTCCTTCTTCACATTATTCTTTAAAAAAAAAATCAGGTTTTTTGTTCTTTAAATACAAGTTAAATAAGAGATTCTGGCTCTAAAGATAATGGAAGTGGAAGATTATAAAATTGCATTTTATAGTGATTTTAATATTGTCCACAGCAATCAAACTGATCAATTGTTACTATTAACATTAATGTTTCATAGAGTTAAAACTGTGTGGGGTCAGACTGACCTCAGATGCTTACAGGACAATTAAATCACATCCGCATGGAAATCTTATGTTTTAACATCACAGTTTAAACCTTCAATCACAAACAGTCTTTTTATAAGAAGAAATAGAAATTGTTCATTTACAATCATTTCCAGATAAAAACGTATTTTATTAAAACTCAAAGATAAGTGTGGGTTAAAGGATTAAAGCGTAGTGTTTTATCGTCACATTCACAGTAAACGTTATGTAGTAGTTGAGCTGATTTGATGTGATTTAGGGGTAAATCACTGTCGTTTTGTGATTTGTTTGTGATTGTTCTGTCTTTAAATGGTCAGCGACAGACAGACACTTTTAAAGAGAGATGAAGCAACAGTGAAACTCCTGTAAGTGTTGGAGCTGTGAAATAAAAGCCACCTAGAGCTGCTGTTACTGATTGTTATTTGCTAAAAATTAGGAAATAGTTGATGTTTAATTTCTGAGTAAGTACAACTTACTAAAAATAATGAAAAATACAACAATAAAAAAGCTCTAAAAACTAGTCAGTTAGTCAGTGTAAACAGATTTAATTCAGAGTAATTTTGGAGTGATTTTATTGGTCATTGATCATTAGATGTTCACACAGTGTGAAGGACAGCTGCTTTGTTAGAAATGATTCAGTAACTAAACGTCTACACACGTTTAATAAATATTATCACCTGTTATTGATGTGTAAAGTGCTACCTTCTGCCTCCTGTAAGGTTTAAATTTGGGGGATACGAGGTTTTGTTCCCACACGGTGTACTCTGACCTGCGACCTGTGAGCGTAAATACAGAATAAACAGTCTTTTCTTGTCGGCCGAGTGCAGGAGGCAGGGATCCTGGGCCCGTGGAGTTCCCGAGCCGGGGCTGGAGCACTGCTCTCAGCTGCAGTTGCCATTCACATGGCCCCAGCAACCAGCGTTTCCATAGGAGTGTTGCCATAGGAACAGGGCCAGAGCCAGAGCACCTAAGGCAGCCCGACTCGGATCACGTGTTCCAGTTACGTGTGCGAGCCAGTGTCAGTCAGGACACGTTTCCTCTCTCGCACTGCACTCTGAAGATTTAGGGCGTCGTGCTGTTCCTAGTTCTGTGAAGTTCAGTCCAGAGGTTACCACCCAGACATTTATAACACGCTTAATAACATTTGTAAGCACTAATTCAAACAGTGTGGCATACGTCAGAGTTTGTCAAGTACTTTCCTGCGTTCACGTGACTCATGAGACCAATGAGTTATTTCCACTGTTTTATTTGAACACAGCAGCTGTCCCTCACACTGTGTGAAAATGTCAGGACGAATGAACCAATAGGAAAGATCCAAAATTACTTTATAAATAAATCATTTTTACATTTATAACATATAACAAGGAGTTTTTTTTCCCTTTGGACAGTGGTCATATGATTTATCCCCATCATTGAGCACTCATCTCAGATTAGTAATCTCTATCACAAACACAGGTACAGCACAGGAACATCACTGTCACTGAAGCTACAGACAGTGTAGTGTATCTTTAAAGGTACAGCAGTGGTGTTAGAGTCCAGTTGTGTTCCCTAAAGGTTCATTACATTCTCTTCTCCAGAAGGAGAGGGGGATCTCTGTAATCTTTCATTATACAACTGTGGAGAATAAAAGAGCACAATAAAAGTCCTGGAGATGAAACGGGGCGAATGACATCAACACGACTTTAACATCCACAGTTAATACAGAGTAAGGTACAGGTGCTCTCCCTAATGAAAGGTACAGGAAATATACCTCAATGACAGAAAAAGTGACCAGCACAGTGACCTAAGGTTTTAGTGGCATTAGTGTTGTGTCAGGGAATTAATTCCAGTTTATTTCAAGCACAAACTGTGTCAGTTCTGACACTGACCCAAATCCACTTTAAGCCAGTACTTCGATGGGAGTTGGGTGTGTTCTGGAACAGCTTCATTAGACATGAGAATGACTTAGTAATCTGTGTGAAGAAGTTAATAGTGGGAACAACTTAATGAGACGTGTGAATGACTTAATAATGTGTGGGAGCAAGTTAATAATTTGCAGAGAGATCTGAATAATGTGTTTGAATGACTTAATAATGCATGGGAATGACTTAATATTGTGTGGGAACAACTTAATAATGTGCAGGAATAATATATTTAATGCATGAGCACAATTGAAGGCATGGGAAATATATTTCATTCCCACGCATCCTTACCTTGTTCCCACACATCGTTAAGTCACTCGGAAGGAAGTGAGTCGTGTGCATGCTGTACTTTAGTAAGAAGTTAAATCACCAGCAGAGCTCAGTGTCTTCTCTTGGCTCCAGGAAACCTGCTGGTCATTGCCTTTGTCAGTTATTTTGGTGCCAAACTTCATCGGCCGAAGATCATCGCTGTCGGGTGTCTGCTGATGTCGCTGGGGACCTTCCTAATTGCGCTCCCTCATTTCATCATTGGCCGGTAAGCTGCAGATATGAGCTCTAATGATGATGTAAATGTGAATGCGTGTGAATATGACGGGAAACGGTGGTGTGTCGTAATTCTGAATGTGACAGCGTTAATGGAACTGGTTTATTTCTGACAGTGAAGATATTCTGTGATGTTCATCAGTGAATCTGAGCTAAAGTCAGCTCTGTCATAAAATACAAGCTGTTTATTTTTAATGCCAGAAGAAACCTGGAAACCTTTTGTCATAAATATTACTTTATAAATGTGTCTAATTTCATTGGTTTTGAGCGGGGACCGTTGCTTTGAAAAGTGCTGGGGTCAGGAAAGCGAACCAGGTTTTGTATTTAATTCAGTGTCATATTAGAGGCGTGGGCTGACTGCCACATTCACAGATGTATTCACCTGTTTGGACATGTATTTTATTACCTTTCTCCACCTTTCCCAGCTCCAGAGAGGGACCAGAGCAATGTATTCTATAAAACTAGTTCCAGGGCTAGAGCTTGTGTCACCAACGTAATGACCCCTTTTAAAAGCAGCTGTTGCTACGCTGAAGCGGCGAAAGCTCCTCAGCACCATGGCCTTGCTTGTTAATAAACTGTCTTTCTCTAAACAGCAAACAGCCAGGACTGTAGAGACACTTGCCTGCACACTTCTCAAAGACACAAGAACTTTCCCAAAACTCTGCATTGAGCTTTTACACCAGACATCTCAAGTCTCCCACATATTACACCCGGCTCCCTGAGGCCTGCAGTCAGAAAAAAAATCCAAGAGCACACACAAACGGCACAGACTCTATTCCCGATCGTGTGGGAGAGAGAGAGAGAGAGAGAGAGAGAGAGAGAGAGAGAGAGAGAGGCTGTACTTGCTGTGGTAGCCAATCAGAATTTAGTCTGGGCAGTTCAGTGAGAGAGAGTAAAAAGAGCAATCAAGGTGTTTCTTCTCTTTCCACATTTTCAAAGTTCATTTCAGAAAGTGGTGGGCACAGTGTCTTCAACACGAATTACACCTGAAACAGAACTTATTCCTTCTGGACCCAAATCAACTCTCTCTAAAACTTCTTCTTTCTCTTTTTCCATCGACAATGTAACTCTGTCCCCTTCCCCTCTGGTATGTAATCTGGGCATTCTCTTCAGTTCACACATTAACTCTGTAGTTAAAATCTATTTCTCCATCTCTGTAACTCTCAGTCTGCTGCAGAAACCCTTATTCATTTCTCAGCGCCTTGACTATTGTAACTCCCTACTTACTTCCTCCCATTTGCAAAAACTCTAGTTAGAGACCTCTGCAGTTCACCTCCTCACCTGCACCTGTGCACATCCGCATATCACACCCATCCTGCAGCATCTCCACTGGCTCCCTGTAATATAAAGCTGAACTCTTCTCCTCACAAAGCTCTACATAACCTCGCTCCTTCCTCCCTGTCTGACCTCCTTATTCCCTATAACCCACCCACTCACACTCTCAGGTCTTCTTCTGCTGGTTTACTCAGTGTCCCACCCTCCATCCTTTCTCTGGACTGGCCCCCGACTCTGGAACGCTCTGCTCTCACACATCCACCTTTAGATCTAAACTGAAAACCTATTCCTTCTCTACTGTTTATAACTGTCCCCAGTCTTAAACCAGTCCTCTGTCGAGTCACACTGTGCTCTTGTTTGTGAAGTTATGACTCTGTGCTTGTGTTCTCTGTCTTCACTGTTTTCTTGTATTTTTAAAACCTGTGCGTCTTTGAGTTCTTGAAAATGTTATATATGTATAATTTATTTTTATTATATTTATGCCACAAGTAAAAGCACATGTCCTTAGTTTCTCACTAAACCCTGTTGTTCCTTACTCAGATACAAGTTCGAAACATCAGTGAGATCGTCAGTGAACTCGACAAGTAACCTCACTACATGTCTGTCCAGTGCCCCTCCCTCAGTCACAGGTACGCTTCCCCTTTCCCTCAGTCGACAGGAAAAGAAGACCGTTAGGATTGAACTCAGAAAAGCATATTATGTTTTTCACTCTGCTCCGCTCCTGTGCTGCAGCAGGCTGTGAGAACGAGTCCAGGTTGTCCATGTGGATCTATGTGTTACTGGGGAACATTCTGCGTGGAGTTGGTGAGACGCCAATCCAGCCACTGGGGATTTCATACATCGACGATCATGCTTTGGAGGACAATGCAGCCTTCTACATTGGTAAGGAATGTTCACCTTTTCTTACATAGGTTTAACGGGAACTTGTTTATTGTCTGTAATGCCCTTCCCTACTTTGCCCTGTTTCTTTAAAGTCCATGGCCTTTAGTCCCTGTTTTGCTTCTGTTTCTTTGCTCTACACCTTGCCCTACCTTTATATCCTGAACCTCAGTGGCTGTGCTTTCTCATTGTTCCCAGGTTTGCCCTTTTCTCTTGCATCTCAATAAATTAGAAAATAATCAAAAAGTAAATTAATTTCAGTAATTCAATTCAAAAAGTGAAACTCATATATTATATGGATTCATTACAGAGTGATCTATTTCAAGCATTTATTTATTTTAATGTTGATGAATTGGCTCATAGCCAATGAAAATCCAACAGTAATTATCTCAGAAAATCAGAATAATCAATGCAAATCACCTGCAAACAATCAAGGGGAAGACTCCTGACCTGACAGAGGTCCAGAAGGCAGTCATTGACACCCTCCTGCTGTATCCAATCAAATTGATGGAGAGTTGAGTGGAAGGGAACAGTGTCATATAAAAAGATGCACAAAAAAAAACGGGGAAAACCTCAGCCTTGAAATGATTGTCAAGAACAGGACATTTACAGCTTTGGGGGAGATTCACAAGGAGTGGTCTCTGTTGGAGTCAGTGCTTCAGGAGCCACCACACATAGACAGAACCAGAACATGGGCCACAGACGCATCCAGAACAAGCAAGGAAGGCAAATTGTCTTTAGGACATAATCCCTCCATCAGGTCCCAGGTCAACCTCAGGGCCTCCCAGTTTTCAGTGCCTTGTTTACCTCCAGCAGGAGATAACCCGGGGGCATCTTTACCAGACGCCCAAACAAAAATCTCAACTGGCTCCTCTTATCCTGGAGGAACAGCACCTCTAATTCCCCCCTGTCAACGAGAGTGAGCCCAGCTGTCTAACAGAGAAAACCATCCTGAAAGTTCTTGTCCATAGAAGAATGTGGAGATATAGATCGACAGATCAATTTAAAGTTGTGTTTTACAGCTCAATCTTGACCCATATGGTTTAATATAGCGATTGCATGATAGCCACTGCTCTATGCTCCATCTCACAATCCCTCTTCCCCTCCCTCGTGAACAAGAACAAGGTTCTCACCCCTTTATCGTCTGGAGTATGCAATCTCCTTTTCCATGGGATTACTATGGCCTCAGATTTTAGGTGCTCATTTGCATGCCTACGGCTTCACACTCAGCCACTCAACCACTCAAGTGTGTGCTGGAGGCCTCTGTATGAAGAAGCCAAAAGGACAACACTGTCTGTAAACCAGAGATTCTCAGACAGTCCCCTGACAGAAGCCCTCCTGTCTTTGGCTACACTTCGCTATCTTTTCTATAAATATTGTGAACAGGATTGGAGACGAGGCACAACCTTGGCAGAGCCTAGTGCTCACACTGAACAGGACGGACTTAAAGCCAAGAATGCTAACACGCTCTGAGAGTACAAAGGCCAAACAGCCAGCATTAACAGTCCTGGAACCCCACACTCCTGGAGCACCTCCCACAGAATGTCTCAGGGAACACTGTCATATGCTTTCTCCAGATCCAGAAACACATGGAAACTTTCTGAGCGAGGATTAGGAGCTGGTCTGATGTTCTGAGGCTAGGACAGAAGTTGCATTGCTCCTCCTGACTCTGAGGCTCATTAACTGGATGGAGTCTCTATCCAGGGAATCTGAGAAGCATGATACCTTAATAGATTGCTCCCACTATCTGTTCACCTTTTTAAAGCATGGACCACCACCCAGAGACACAGTCGCTTAGGTTCATGCAAAATGATAGAGAAGTGTCCACCAAGAAATCCCCAACACACAAACCTTCCATCCTTATGGATGAATCTAATCCACCCGTTGTGCTTTACCCCATGAAGATTTCAAGTCCTGGGCTGTTTCTCAATACAAAATATGTCAAGTTCAAACTGCCGTACTTGGTTGTACAAACTTGCCGAGTACAAAGTCCTGAGGACGCTGTGGTCACTATGTAATTGGAATGCCGGCGTATTTGATGAGTCACGATCACCGTGGCGCAATGGAGTTGGACACTGCCATTTTTCTTTTCTTTTTTCTTTCTTTCTTTTGCTCTGTGATAAAATGACAGTGTAAGAGAACTGACAATTGGCAGTTTGTTGTACAGTTAATTTCCAAACCATGTTATTATGTTATTATGATGGACTCATTTCATTAACGAACTTGACTTTAAGTGATTTACACATTTCCTTGAAAAATACCTCCTTATGTCCACCTTCTTCTTTTTTGCTGCCATCCTCACTTGTTTGCCATCCATGTGTCACCCACGATGCACCTGAGTCTTGCACAGAAATACTTGCTTATGACTGGAAAGTTTTCCTTCCAGTTTTGGTGCTGATCACAACCAAACTACAGAGACTCAGGTGACAGCAGGGAAAGGCACAGCCAGTCACACTGGTCATGTGGGTTACAGGGAGGCAGGACACGAGTAAAGAATGTGATTTAATGTGATTTTTCTGCACCTCTCGGTTAATGAGACATTGATGCTAATTCTTGCCGTGACACAAAAAAATAAATAGCACTGAGGTTGGTGCGAAATGCATTTTGGGATATCTGATTCTCTCAAGTCTACAGAAGTCACGTCCCAGTGCATCCTCGATATTACGGGGCAGAGCAAGAACACATTCATGGAAAAGAGCGCATCTGTGGACTTTTAAATGAAACAGTACTTGGGCTGAGACTGATGACGTTTCCCAAGGACAGGAGACAAGACACAAACACAGACAAGAGCACGTATTCAGAAACAATTCTAATCTTGTTTCTGTGTTTTTTGATCATGTATTGTGTTTTATTTCATGCTGGGTCTGGATTTTAACCCAAAGATTCATCTGCATCCTGCCTCACTGACTTCACTGTGACACAGTGACACCGTTGGTGGAGTTGAGAAGTTTTGTTTCCTTCATGTAAAAGTGGACCAGTGTAGTGTAAAACTGATTTGATTGATTTGAATTCTCAGTAGGCTCTGGACCCATTGTGACACTGATCAGGATGAAGTAGTTGAGGAAGATGAATGAATTAATGTGTTTTATCTCTCTGTCCAATCTGAAAGTAACCTTTGTCATTTGGTGTTTGACATTTGTTGTGGCGGCTCAGGGTGTGTCCAGACCATATCCGTCATTGGTCCAGTGTTTGGTTACCTGCTGGGGTCTCTGTGTGCAAAGATCTACGTGGATATTGGATTTGTCAACATGGGTGAGTAGAAGTGCTCTCATGTTGTTGTCTTTATTTTTACCTCTATGTTTTGCTGAAGTACCCGGGTATATTGATACAGCTGTTATTAATTGCATTTGCAGCTGTGAATTAAAGGCTGTGTGGTCAAAGTAAATTTTTATGTGTTAACAAACACCCAAGGTCGATAAAGGCTGGGGTCAAAGGGATTTTAGGTGTTGTGTGCTGTGTGATTGTTCTGGATGTCTCTGTAGAAGTAATGGAAATGATAGATTCATCACATTGTGCAATATTACAGTTATTTAATAAGTGGTTAGCCATGTTATGGACTGATCAGAATGAAGCACTTACAGGACTAAAATGAATGAATGAATGAAAGTCCAAGACAGCTTCTTCAATCAAGGCAAACTCACCTTACATCCTACACATCACTTGTTTACTTCTGGAATTGTGTCTAATTACCTCCAAAGTCTTCTTTTAGTCGTGCCACTTTTGGAACATCCTAAATATCTTCTAGTGCCCGTATGTTAATTGTAAAATAATAGCTGCTTATTCCTAGTTATAAATAACACTTTGTATATATTATCAGTGCGATATTGTGTGTGTAGGGTATGGTGTACATTAATGTGTGTAAAGTGTAAGTAAATCTATTTAAATATTGTACTTTTATTTTTGAACCATTTCTGCTGGAATTGGTTTTCAAAATATTGTTTCTTTTGTTTATTTACTACTGTGAGGGATTATGCACCTAAGGTTTTCACTCATGTTACACTCAGTTTAATGTGATGTTATAATGAACCTGGTTGGATTTGATTAGATTCTGATGAATGAATGAAAAAATAGTGACTTGCACCATCCAGGTGCATGCAGATTCATGCCCCTTTTTCTTGTCTGGGTCCTCCTCCATAGTAACCAATATAGCAGGTAAAATTTGACTCGAATGTGGCCCATCTGCAGTTCTCTTGTAGCCCACATTGGGACTTGAATGATCGTGTTGATTCAGGGTGAGTCTGGCTGCATCAACTCAGCCACAGCTCCACCTTAAATGGGCCAGATATCAGGGGTGTTGTGGAACAAATCTGGGACAAATCGTAGTTTGGCCTAAGTCTGACCCACACAACTCATCACGTAACCCAAGTCAAGCCTGGTTCAAGATGTATGACCCACTCAACACACACCAGTGCCGCCACTGAGCTGTAAGGTCCACAAGTAAGACAGACTCAGCCCAAATGTGTCGGCTGTCTGTGTAATGGACTCATAACTTCACTCATTTATTGGCATGCCATGCTTTGCTTAGCTCCTGCTGCTGTCTGTAATCGTGCCATTTATGTAAGCTTCGCTATTTTAAGCTAATGCCTTTTTGTTTAAACATGAACAATTTATGAAGACCTCTGTAAGGGGGTCCGAGGCGTGCGGATCTGAGCTGCAGATTGGATCTCAAACCCGCACCGGCCTAAATATTGACAGCATGTGAGACAGGAACATCTGAGAGTGTCTAGAGATCTGATGCTGCATGTATTGCCAGCGTTATCTAGCCTGGCTGCTTGGCCCAGATATTCAGAGCATGTGATTTGCTGCCGAGAAAAACATCCTGTCTGATGCGTGGTGTTTTTTTGGTGTCATAAATCCATGTTTGTGTCTTGCTGTCAAGTCAAGTGCTCTGTATTTTATTTATCGCTGTAATGTACACACACTGCAACCAAATGTATACAAGTCAAGGCAAGCATTCTGTTTCTTCCACAGAGACCATTAGCATTACCCCAGGAGATGTGCGCTGGGTAGGTGCCTGGTGGCTGGGTTACCTCATAGCGGGGTTCATCACTCTCCTCTCAGCTGTTCCCTTCTGGTTTCTCCCCAAGTCCCTCCCTGTCCCAGAGGAACGTCTGTCCAAGTGCTCTCCAGAGAGGACCAGCTTCATCAAGGACTCCCCTGTCCTGGACCACAAGTACCATGCAGATGAGCAAGCCAGCTTCTTAAGACTGGCCAAGGGTGAGGCTTTAAAACAAACCTTCCTTGGTAGGCGTACGTTAGGGTGACCATTATCTTTGTATCTAAAAAAAAAAAGAGGACACTTGGGGCAGGATGGCAGCACTGGGGCAGATGGACACTGGCACTGGGTGGAGGTTTGAGGTTGGGAGTGTGTAAATAGTTTACAAAATGAATTTTAATACATAAACAGAAACTTTAAAACAAGACGATTAGAAAAAGTCTCTATGACAAGATCATTTTATTCCTTTCCATTCAACATTTGGCCCTAAACAAAAATACAAAAGAAGCATAAGAAACAGTGTAGCTTCTCAGTCCCTGAGAATTTATGATCAAGGGAAGCTGTTCATTTCTGTTCATACCAAAGAGCAAAACTGAATCGCTGTATTGAAATTACATTCAAGCAACTCATTTACACCAGAAAACTCATGATCATAAAAGGAACTGACAAGATTACATTTGAACAGAGATTTGTTTAAACATTAGTAAAAGCAAGGACCACATTTTATCAACCAGAGTGATATGGGCTTAATAAAGGACTGGGTATCGCTGTGAACCAGATATTTATGTAGAATAGTTCCATTAAATTAAACTGTGCTGTATGTAATAAAATGCACAGCCTCGTTTATAACAATTAGCCACTTGTTCTCTGGTGTTCTGGCTTTAGAATTAAAATTAAACACAAAGCTGTGGAGATGAACTCAGTAGATCAGTAAAGGTCAGATTTGCCCATGTACTTGTGTCACTACAGGGCTTTAAGTTTTGTAAAATACAGAAGAGAAAGTGACAAACTCGTGGGTCATAAAAATGAAAAATGATAAAACACTTTAACAACCTTCAACACATTTCTGTTAGAACCTCGAGTAAATCACTTTAATGTTGAACAGAGCTCAGCTGTATGCCACGGTGAATGGAGTTTAAGACTTACAGCCTTTTCACACGGACACCTATTTTTACAGACGAGAAAATACACTTTATACACAAATTACATTTTTAAAACAAACACAGGTGTCCTTCACCCAGAGTCAGAAACGGACGGACTGCAAAGCTGGGTCAGATTTTAGAACCTGTTCTATTTTCTGTGATTTACCAATGCGTTAAACCCAACAAATGAGCAGGAAGATGTTGGCTGAAGAGCGGAACACAAAAGCTTAAAGAACGAGCAATAGGCTGAGTACATTTTGGCGGTTAAAGAAAATATAAACTCCCGCACTGAGCCTCAGGAACACTGCTGAACCCCTGTGTTGTTCTGGAGACTGGAGACGGGGTCAGTGTGGCATTTAGTTGCAGTGTTTACAGTAAAATGATAAATTCATCATCGCTCCGACTCAATGAACCAGTTTCGTCTTCCTTTTCCAGTGTCTTCTTGTGATTTCAGAGCATTGAGTCAAAAAGCATCAG
>NC_089803.1:72689401-72769401 GCF_029633855.1 Hoplias malabaricus | reverse complement strand
GGGAGCCAGTGTGTGAACATTGACCTTGTCTGGAAAGGTGAATAATAGAATCATGTGTTCATCCTGATCACAGAGCAAACAATAAATAACATCTTCACATTATTATCTCCTTTCCTTTAAAAACCGAGGCTCCTTTCCGCTCATTTTCAGCTCATTTCCAGCTGCGATGGAAGCGACACTCGGCGACAGATTCTCATTTTCAGACTTTTAGAAATTAGAGGTAAATCAGTGAAGAGTGTGGCTTCACAGTGAAAGTCCGGTGAATTCTTCAGAAGTTAAGTTGAGGTAAAAAGAGTTGAAGAATCACCAGTTCCACAAATAAAGACTTTAATCAATCTGTTGCTCTGCATACTTTGTTAGCCCCTGTTCACTCTGTTCTTTAAGGACCCTCACAGAGTCGGTGGAGGACTGCAGTCTTTAACTCTACAGCTCCAAAGTGTGTGTGTGTGGCCATTGGAGCTGATCAAAGGGACAATGAGTGAGAAACAATGTGGTCAGAGTCTCGTGTGATGGCTGAGTGTATACACAGAGAACTCTGAGCCGTACTGCGCTCACTGGAGGAACAACAGAGGCTCTGAGCAAAGAGAAGTCGGCAGAGGAAATGCCTCCCCGCGCTGAGCAGCAGGCGTGGGTCGATCTGTAACGATCTGAATGGCGTGCTGTTCATTTTTAAGCTGTTTTTATCACATGTCCGTTTCATAACTTCCCTCAGTTTGTCGACTGCACGGAGAAGTCTTTTGAAAAGAGCCAAAGATGCTGTAACAGTAAGGATCTGGTTACATCACAGCAGTGTCAGTGAAGTCTTGTTTTCTGTGGAATAAGCATTATATCATGAGATATTTAATCAGGATACATTCCCAGAGGCTTCTTAAGACTATCATTATTAAAGCAACACGACCTAATATTTCTACCTTAAAAAGCATGCCTCGGAATCATGGTGATGCTCCACTGAGATGTAATAGTGAAAATAGAGCCTCTGTTCTTGCTCCTCCAGGCTCTGCACTGCAGAAACAGCACTATGTAACTTTTGGAGGAGAGTAGAAAAATGACCTAAGACATGTAATTAATAAAGTAATTATTATGAGTTAAAATGTCATAATAAAGTCATATATTTGAGAAAGGTGAAGCTCGTGTGTTTAGTGGCCCACAGAATACACACAACACAACGCCGTATTTCACATATTTCTCATTTTAACTCTTAAATAAAAATAACACAAAAGCTCATGATAATGATCATAATTCTAAAATAATTTCTCCTCATAACGACTGAGTGAAGAAGTGTTGTTTAAAACCTGGCAGAACTGCGCTGTGTAAAATGAGGAAGCCCTTGTTGCCTCTGAATGACACAGTGTCAGTAGACGCCGCCTCTTGAGAAATGCCTGGCGTTTGTGTGAGGAGCCGAATTCCAGACTGAAAAAGTGAAGCTGTCTCCCACTTTAAACACCTCTTCCTGGATTAAAAAGGCAGAAGTGTAGGTTTGTGTTTACAGTGTGGTACATTAGTGAGGACGACCACCCACGGCTGCTGTCAGACACGGATGTAACACATTAGCTTAGCGCGAGGATGCACAGCGGAGAGGGGCTTTAATCTCCGCGTGCCGTCTCTGTTTCCACGATCCAGTTTATTACAGTTTATACAGTAGGAGCTGATTTGTGATCAGGAGCAGGGGGTAAATCCAGAGCAGAGGCGTGAAGGAATTTGGGGGCGAGGGGTTTCTCAGGTATTTTCTTATTGTACACAATAATATTCTGAAATGTGGCAGCTGTGGCCTAATGTTTAGAGCAGAGGGCTTAGGGCTGAGAGGTCGTTGGTTCTATTTCCACGAGCAGCAGGAAAACTGAGGGCGGTGGGAGTGAAGGAACAGAGCTGTCCTCCTCCTCCCTCAACATCCACGGCTGAGGGGCCCTTGAGCAAGGCACCGCACCCACAACTGCTCCCCGCTCTGGGTGTGTGTGTGTGTGTGTGTGTTCACTGCCACAGATGGGTTCAATGCAGAAGACGTTGTAAAATGACAAACAATTCCACCTTTCGCTTCATTTAAAAAACTGGTTGATTTTATAATAATGGGTCCACGTTCGTTTTGGGGAGAAACGGAGCATGGTGGGGTTTAGGGGCTGAAGACAGACCCCTGGATGAGGAGAGAAAGCCCCCCCGAGGTCTGGGGCAGGGTTTTCCTGTCAGGTCTGATCCAGGCTTTTCTAATGACGCTCTGTTTTTCAGGTGTGATCAACATTCCAGCCGTGGCCTTGGGGATGTTCTCGGGGGGCGTGCTCATGAAGAAGCTCAAGCTGAGCATCATGGGAGCAGCTAAGTTTGCGCTGGGGACGTCTCTGTTGGGTTACTTCTTGTCTCTGTTCTTCTTCGCCATGGGGTGTGAGAACGCTGAAGTGGCTGGGATCACGGTGCCGTACAGGTTTGACCCCGTCTCATTTGAAAAGCATTCATTAACGTGATGCACAGTGGTGTGTGAAGACCAATATTATTATTATTATTATATTTATTATAATTTATCTTCTCTCTAAGCGCATGGTGCTTGTATAAAACCATATAAAAATCACAATAAACACAGAAACACAAACACAGTAAAAGGATGTTTGTTCTAAAAGCAGACGCTGTGCTGTGAGTGAGTGAAGAACAGTGTGTTTCCAGATGTTACTCCTGATCGTATGGATTTGTTAAAGCACCCCACACTGGCCATGAACATTATCACAAATGTTGGATTATTTCTGAACTGACTGTTTAGAGTTAGAGTTAGAGTGAGTTAGAGTTGGAGTGAGTTAGAGTTAGAGTGCGTTAGAGTTGGAGTGAGTTAGAGTTGGAGTGAGTTAGAGTTAGAGTGAGTTAGAGTTGGAGTGAGTTAGAGTTAGAGTGAGTTAGAGTTGGAGTGAGTTAGAGTTAGAGTGCGTTAGAGTTGGAGTGAGTTAGAGTTGGAGTGAGTTAGAGTTGGAGTGAGTTAGAGTTGGAGTGAGTTAGAGTTAGAGTGAGTTAGAGTTGGAGTGAGTTAGAGTTAGAGTGAGTTAGAGTTAGAGTGAGTTAGAGTTGGAGTGAGTTAGAGTTGGAGTGAGTTAGAGTTGGAGTGAGTTAGAGTTGGAGTGAGTTAGGGTTAGAGTGAGTTAGAGTTAGAGTGAGTTAGAGTTGGAGTGAGTTAGAGTTGGAGTGAGTTAGAGTTGGAGTGAGTTAGAGTTGGAGTGAGTTAGAGTTGGAGTGAGTTAGAGTTGGAGTGAGTTAGGGTTAGAGTGAGTTAGAGTTGGAGTGAGTTAGAGTTGGAGTGAGTTAGAGTTGGAGTGAGTTAGAGTTGGAGTGAGTTAGGGTTAGAGTGAGTTAGAGTTGGAGTGAGTTAGGGTTAGAGTGAGTTAGAGTTAGAGTGAGTTAGAGTTGGAGTGAGTTAGAGTGAGTTAGGGTTAGAGTGAGTTACGCTGTTCATTTAAATGATTCAGAGTCAGATTTGGCTCCAAATTGGGAAAGTGTTTAAACTTTCTCTCATAACTTCAAAGGTGTAGAACAGAATCTTTCCCACCCCCCTTCGGTCCGGGCGAGGGTCCAGCCGTGTGCCCTGAAGGACGGATCCGTCAAATACACAGTGTGTGAAATGAGGTCAGAGTGAATCTCACTTCATATTCAGTGACATTCCTGATTCCTTTTGGCCTTTAATGCCTCAAACATCCGTGTAGCGTCTGTTACCACCCCCTCCTCAGGGCTCACAGTCATGGTGTTTTATCAGTAGAGAACACACACACACATACACACACACACACACACACACACACACATCCCCCGCCCATTCTCTGCCCTTGTGACGAGTCGACTCAGGAGTCGTTCACTGTACTGACCGTGAGCTAGTGCAGCGCTCTCTCTGATTGGTCGGTGTGGAGATGTGTGTGTTTTCTCACAGACACTCACTGATGGTGTCACACACAACAGTGTGTTTAAATATCATATGAATGTAAATAAGTGTATGTAACAGTGTGTACAGTGTGTATGAAAATATACATTATATGAATAATATACAGTATGTAATATATACAAAGTTAAACGAATATAATTCACTATACACAGTGCAAATGTGAACATATGTGTCACAGCACTTTACAAAGTGCACAAGAGAAGACACACAGAAATAACAATAAATACAGCAGGGATTTACATGTGGCTTATAGAAGTAGAGATAGGTGAGCTTCATCCAGGGCTGGGCGATACGACCAAAAATTTATATCACGATATATATCTTCATTTTTGTCGATAAAATATAATTCCGATATCGATACGAACCGTAAAAAAGCCTCAGAAAAACTGACAAGAACAAACAGACATGACGTCACCATCGAACATAAACCCACTGGCCTTGTGAACTGAGGACAGCGCCCTCTAATGACGTCAGTCAGTGACTGTAAATAATGTACTGAAATATTAAAAAAGTGTTTAAAATCATATCTTTGTTATTGAAACAGTTTCTATTGTGAAATAAATTAAAAATGAATTATTGCCCAGCCCTAGATACAGAGAGGATAAATGTGAGGGGAGTATAAATATGAGATCTGTATATGACACACACAGCAGGTTTGTCACTAAGAAACGTATGATGTCATAAAAAATACGACAATGTACTCGTCATAAACAACAGCAGCATGATCCCTGCACTAATGGAGTTCAGAGTTAGAGAAGTGATAGTGAAAGTTATGAGACATTTGCTGTGTTTTCCACAGTTTAAACCAAAGCTGCGTCCTGTGTTTAGGACTCACCCCGGCGTGTGATAAACGTGTGCAGTCGAGTTTGAGATCATTATGAGCTGGAAAGAAGGTCTCGTTTGTTCTTTGTGTGTGAACAGAATGGAGAGCCCCTCGCGCTGGAACAGCTCCCTGATTGTGGACTGTAACAAGGAGTGTGTGTGCTCAGAGACGGAATGGGACCCGGTGTGTGGCGAGGACGGTCTCACGTACATCTCGCCGTGCCTGGCAGGGTGCCGGATGTCTCGCGGCTCTGGAGTATACACGGTAAGAGGGGCCCGTCTGCGGGGTCTGCAGGGCTTCGCTGGGAACAATGGCTTGTGTTTATTGAAGTAACTCATCAAAGCTCCCAGGCAACAATGCGAGGTGGGCTCCCTTTGCCTTGAACCCTGTCCTTTCCCACCCGCGGCCCGAGGGCGTCCACAGCCTGTTTGCCTTGTGCTCAAAGGAGGGGAGACGTCTGTTGCCTTCTCTGGCACTTCCTCAGAGGATTTCACTCTTTCACGCTTGGGTTGTGGGGAAATGTGAAACCACCCTTCTTTCTGAAAGCTATTTACCACCCAGTGTTTCCCAGAGCAGGAAATCAAATGAGAAAGGCGCTTTAGACAAATATAGAGCTGATGTTCTTTCAATGTTTCCATGATTTCAGAGCTTTCCAAACATAACATTTATAACAGAACACAGAACAGGCTCTGGGTGTCGTTATGTTAGAGATGATAATCAGCAAATACTTGAAAATATTAAAGAAAAGATCTTTTTATTAAAATTTCTTTTCAAGAACCCAAGGCCCAAAGCAGCCACAATGATAGGTGTCAGAGTGTGGGTGACAGGGTGAGTGTGTGATTGACAGGGTGAGTGTGTGAGTGAGTGTGTGCGTGACTGGGTGAGTGTGAGTGGCAGGGTGAATGTGTGAGTGACTGAGTGTGTGAGTGACTGAGTGTTTGAGTGACTGGGTGAGTGTGTGAGTGACAGGGTGAGTGTGTGAGTGACTGGGTGAGTGTGTGAGTGACAGGGTGAGTGTGTGAGTGACAGGGTGAGTGTGTGAGTGACTGAGTGTGTGAGTGACTGGGTGAGTGTGTGAGTGACTGAGTGTGTGAGTGACTGGGTGAATGTGTGAGTGACTGAGTGTGTGAGTGACAGGGTGAGTGTGTGAGTGACTGAGTGTGTGAGTGACAGGGTGATTGTGTGAGTGACTGGGTGAGTGTGTGAGTGACAGGGTGAGTGTGTGAGTGACTGGGTGAGTGTGTGAGTGACTGGGTGAGTGTGTGAGTGACTGGGTGAATGGGTGAGTGTGTGAGTGACTGGATGAGTGTGAGTGACAGGGTGAGTGTGTGAGTGACTGGGTGAGTGTGTGAGTGACTGGGTGAATGGGTGAGTGTGTGAGTGACTGGATGAGTGTGAGTGACTGGGTGAGTGTGTGAGGGGACAGGGTGAGTGTGTGAGTGACTGGGTGAGTGTGTGAGTGTGTCAGTGACAGGGTGAGTGTGTGAGTGACTGGGTGAGTGTGTGAGTGTGTCAGTGACAGGGTGAGTGTGTGAGTGACTGGGTGAGTGTGTGAGTGACTGGGTGAGTGTGTGAGTGACAGGGTGAGTGTGTGAGTGACTGGGTGAGTGTGTGAGTGTGTCAGTGACAGGGTGAGTGTGTGAGTGACTGGGTGAGTGTGTGAGTGTGTCAGTGACAGGGTGAGTGTGTGAGTGACTGGGTGAGTGTGTGAGTGACTGGGTGAGTGTGTGAGTGACAGGGTGAGTGTGTGAGTGACTGAGTGAGTGTGTGTGAGTGACAGGGTGAGTGTGTGAGTGACTGGGTGAGTGTGTGATTGACAGGGTGAGTGTGTGAGTGACTGGGTGAGTGTGAGTGACAAGGTGAATGTGTGAGTGACTGAGTGTGTGAGTGACAGGGTGAGTTTGTGAGTGACTGTGTGAGTGTGTCAGTGACAGGGTGAGTGTGTGAGTGACTGGGAGAGTGTGTGAGTGACAGGGTGAGTGTGTGAGTGACAGGGTGAGTGTGAGTGACTGGGTGAGTGTGACTGACAGGGTGAGTGTGTGAGTGACTGGGTGAATGTGTGAGTGGGTGAGTGACTGGGTGAGTGTGAGTGACAGGGTGAGTGTGTGAGTGACAGGGTGAGTGTGTGAGTGACTGGGTGAATGTGTGAGTGACTGGGTGAATGTGTGAGTGACTGGGTGAGTGTGTGAGTGAGTGTGTGCGTGATTGGGTGAGTGTGAGTGACAGGGTGAATGTGTGAGTGACTGAGTGTGTGAGTGACAGGGTGAGTGTGTTAGTGACTGGGTGAGTGTTAGTGACAGGGTGAGTGTGTGAGTGACTGGGTGTGTGTGAATATACAGTCGCTTCTTACTCACACTCACCGCTCCACCTTAAAAGGCAGAGCTTCTGAACGTAAACAAACCAAAGAGATCTGGGTTCCCCCATAAATGTAAATGGTGCCTTTAAGTGTGGAATTGGGATGCAGCCAGTGTAACCAGGCTTTAGTTGTTGTAAATGTGTGTGTGACGGTGAGCATGGAGGAGGTTAACTCGGGCTCTGTGTGTTCAGGTGTTTGCGCAGTGCAGCTGTGTGGCAGTAGGGAACCTGACGGCATCTGTGGGTCAGTGCAGACGCAGGGAGAGCTGCCAGAGAGTCTTCCCGTACTTCTTGGCTCTGTCTGTCATCACTTCTTTCATTATCTCCCTAGGAGGGACACCAGGGTACATGCTGCTCATCAGGTAACACACAGTCACTGAATCTACACTGAGCCATTGCTGGGTTAGGATCATCTACCTGATCACACAAGAGCACTGTATAGTTCTGCAGTTACACTCTGTAGTCCACCTGTGGCTCTGCATACTTTATTACCCCCCTTTCCCCCTGTTCTTCAGCGCATAGGACCCCCACAGAGCAGGTGTGATGTGGTGGTGGATCATCCTCAGCGCTGCAGTGACACTGACGTGGTGGTGGTGTGTTAGTGTGTGTTGTGCTGGTGTAGAGTGGATCAGACACAGCAGTGCTGCTGGAGTTTTTAAACCCTGTGTCCACTCTCTGTCCACTCTGTGAGACACTCCTCCCTCGTTGGTCCACCTTGTAGATGTAGAGTCAGAGACAGTAGCTCATCTGTCGCTGCACAGTGTGTGTCGCTCGTCCTCTAGTCCTTCATCGGTGACACAGGACGCTGTCGGCTGGATGTTTTTGGTCGGTGGACTGTTCTCAGTCCAGACACTGAGGGGTTTAAAAACTCCAGCAGCACTGCTGTGTCTGATCCACTCTACACCAGCACAGCACACACTAACACACCACCACCACGTCAGTGTCACTGCAGCGCTGAGAATGATCCACCACCACATCACACCTGCTCTGTGGGGGTCCTGAGGAACAGAGGGAGATGGGGGGTAATAAAGTATGCAGAGCCACAGATGGTTTAGAGTCTGTGATCTCTCAGATTTCTGTTGTGGATGTGATGAGTTCCTCAGGTCTGGACTAAAGTCACTACCGTGTGCAGAGTGTTGAGAGGTTTATTAAAAGAACACTATGTAAGAGTTTGCCATAATGCAACTCATTTTTACAGCACTACCCTGAAAGCAGTGGGAAGTGGGGGGTTCTACCCTCCTCCAAGGATACATAGTGCAGTTTCTGTAGTGCTGTGCCTGCAGTAGCAATGACAAAGTCTGTTAGAGCTCAGTGGAGCATCACAATGATTTTAAAGCTGTCATTTTCACATAGTGTTCCTTTAAAGAAACGCTGTTGTGCTGTTTCACTGAAGTGTGTTTAGTCAGCGATCAGCTGAAACCTCGTCAGCGCCACAGAATAATCATGTCCAGTTTTAATAATAAGGCTGTTGTTGTTGTTGTTGTTGTTTTTAATCTGTCTTTTTAAAGGATAATGCCTGAGCTCTGGCACTAAAGGTCACAAGATTTGCTCCAAATCCCAGTCAGCTGACACTGGAGGAATGCATAGACTCCACAGAAGTGAACTGGGTTAATGGCAGCTTTATTTCGCCTTGTGAAAGTGTGCTGCTCATTTGTAACTGCTCCTTTACAGAACATTAATGCAGTGTAAATATAAACAGGAACAAATCCAGGATCCATACCTCAGTGAGTGTCATGTTGTATTTCTCTTTGTTTCTTGTTGTAGATGCATCAAACCACAGCTGAAGTCTTTAGCTTTAGGATTCCACACGCTGACCACACGCACCCTGGGTCTGTATACCACTGCCTCTGGTTTCTTTTGTTGTATGTTGCTCATTTTTATGAAAAAAAAGTGTTTTTTCCACTGCATGTTTTCTACTCGACTCGACCTGTCTTCCACTTCTCCGTCAGGTAAATCTGGTCCTGCTCCTTGAACTGGGTTCTTGTTTAGTCGCTGTTCTCTTACGGTTCCAGGTAAATGTGAGGTGTAAACCCTGCAGAGCTCTGATTGGCCAGAGACCTGTCAATTACCAGGAAACACAGAGCTCCAGCACAAACTCACCGCTTGTAAAATCTCTGAAGTTACAGCAGCGTTCACATTAGTTTTTAATCCGACTCTCAGCAGCAGCTCGTAACATTCCCCCGAGGGATCAGACGCTCCTTGGGTCGGTGGCTGAGGAAAATCTCTGGTGAAAGACGAATGTACGACGAGGAAAACTGCTCTGTGAGGAACTGGGGGCGGAGCCGTGTTCAGTTCAAACAACAACAACAACAACACAGTAAAACACAATGAGTAAACAGCGCCTGACTTTACCACCGCATTGTTGTGGTTTTTAAAGCCTGTGGTTCCCATTAGAGACGTCACTGGCTCGATTTCACTGGGGAGCAGTGGGAGTGGAAAAGTGAACAGTTAAAAGCGAGTCGAGTTGATCCCATGCAGTGGAAAAGCACCAAAATAAATTTGAGGGAAAGAGTAAAAATGAAAAATAAAAATGGTGCTCTATTGAGTCTGAGCTTCTCTGTGAAGTGGGAATCCATTTCTGAGTTGTTTATTACGATCAAATCTGCCTTTCACAGCTGGGATCCCAGCTCCCATTTACTTTGGGGCAATCATCGACACCGCGTGTCTGAAGTGGGGCCATAAGAAATGTGGTGGGAAAGGAGCTTGTCGAATCTACAACACCACGGCTTACAGGTAACAGCTCAACGTCCTCGGGCTGGGGTTAATCATGACTAAGGCATTCACAGGAAGGGCATGGTACTGAAAATGAATACTAGGGCTCTGAGCTGATATCACAAAGAGTTTTTGTCATCCACTTTGTGAACATCACCTCTTGGCACCCTAGTGGCCATACTGGGAATTGACTGGCCCTTTTAGCTTTGTCTCCTGGTGTAACTCTGGTGATAGAGGAGTCACGGTGTGTGCACGTTCACATTGTGCAGGTGAAATAAATCAGAGCAGAATAAAGGCTCTCTGTAGTGGGTTTTCTGTGAATTATTAAAATACTCATTGGAATGGAATAGGCCCCAAATCCTTAAACACACACAAATATTGCAATGAATTTTATATGTCACCTTATGGGCACTTGTCAGACTCTCTCTCTCTCTTTCTCTCTCTCCCTGACACACTCTCTCTCTCTGTGTCTCTCTCTTTCTCTCTCTCTGTGTCTCTCTCTCTCTCCCTCTCTCTGACACTCTCCCTCTCTCTCTCTCTCTCTCTCTCTCTCTGTGTCTCTCTCTTTCTCTCTCTCACACTCTCTGTCTCTCTCTCTCTCTCTCTCTCCCTCTCTCTGACACTCTCTCTCTCTCTCTCTCTCTCTCAGGATAGCGTACCTGAGTCTAACGCTGGGTCTGAGGACCGTGTCCTTCTTCCTGTGTGCTCTGGGTCTCCTGCTCCTCCAGAGGCAGGTCGGGAGGCAGGAGGGGGTCACTCTCTCCAATGGAAACACGGGGAGCAGCGCCGCGGAGCTGCAGGCCCTACGCAAAGAGGAGACCCCCAACTCAAACTCTGACCAGTCCCCACGAACCTCAGACTACGACCCTGAACGGGAGACCCGGCTGTGACACACACACACACACACACACACACACACAGACACACACACACACCGGAGAGGCAGCCGAGCAGGGAACCATCTGGCTGTGCTCATGGCTGTTTATTTCATCGAGAATAAACTGTTTCTACCAGACGATGTGAAGACGTCCAGAGGTTTATGGTTCGGACACTTTGCTCCTGAATGTACATACTCTTTTACAATAGATGAAAAGATGTAGCATATTTTATTGTGTGGGGGGTTGGGGGTCTGAGGGAGGGGGGACTAATGGATTTTCTAAAGAAGCGTCTGTCTTTTTTATTTGACTGTGGTGAAGTGCAGAGAACCTTACGGCTCTCCTTTTTTAGGGTCTGTATTTTTCTAAACACTGAACTGACCGCGCCGCCACATGAGGGCAGTGTTTGGACAGTGGATTAAATGCCATTTGACAACAAAAGGCTGCCGCTGAGCCTTTTGTCCTTTCCTTGAGGTTGTGAGGCTTTGAGTTTGGTGAGAGATGCTCAGTGTGGAGCGCAGACGGCCAGCGCGGGGGGATGTTTTTATTCAGAGCTGAACAACTGAAGCAGGCAATAGCCCTCGTTTAAAAAGCCATCGTTTGCTCCACTGAGTTAGAGATTTGTCAGTGAGGACCCACCCACAAATACGTGTTGAAAAGACGTTTAAAAGCTGTCTGAACAACATTTAAATACGGTCAGCAGTGAAAGGTGAAGAGATCGTTCCTCTACGTCCAACACTGGCCGAAATGTGGTAAATGTCTGTCTGGGGCTAGTCTCACACGGCCTCTAGCGAGCCACTAAACTTCTACAGCAGGAGAAATCTGACTGACAGGCAAAAGGACCAATCACAGTGTGATCATTTGGCGTGACATGGAGAAGGTCTTTCACGTCGGACCAATACCAGAGCCAGTAAACTACATGTGTATATGCGGATGTGCAGAGAGCCCATCAGAACACAACTGATAGTGCGGCCAGTTTAGTGCTGTGAAGGTATCAGACTCTCCGTCGACTTGTGGCTGACACGAGTCCGGGGCTAAATTTGGACCAAATCAGATGGACCAAACAGAACCCGCATTCAGTGTCTGTTTTGGGGTAAATAAAGACTGACGGACCGATCATTGGTGGGGAGTGGAATATATCAGCAGTGTTTTTCGAAGCTCAGCCTAATGCTAAGCCTTTAGCAGCGTCACAGCGCTCATATCGCTACATGAAACATTACCACACATCTCCAGTAGGTGGCAGCATCAATCATATTCTCTATTTACTCCTCGAGACAGCCATTGTAGTGCGTAAGCTACACATGGGAATATACTTTTATGCCTTGTAGGTACACGACACCGATCAGCCACAACATTAAAACCAGTGACACTGCCGATGTGGCGCCAGTGCCCCCTGTTGACGAAGGGAGCTAAAATACTCACTAAACCGTCATTTCCTGAAGTTGATGATGAAAGCAGAAGAAAATGTGTGAATGTAAGGATGGAGCTGTGTAGCCACAGACCAGTCATAGCACCCCCTGCTGACCACTGTCCATCACAGAAAGTGCCTGCTCTGGGCTTATGAGTACGGCACTGGGCCGTGGAGCAGTGGAAGTCTGATAGATCGCACTTATAACGTGGACGGAGGGGTGCGTGTCCGGCGCGGACCTGGGGAAGACATGATCCCAGGAGCGCTATGAGAAGAAGGCGAGTGTGTGAAGCTCGGAGTGATGGTCTGTTGGAGAACCTTGGTCCTGGAGTTCATGTGGACGTTATTTTGACATGTACCACCTCCCTAAACCCTTCACGGCAGTGGTGGTCCCTAACGGCAGTGTCCTCCTCCACCTCGCAGCTTACAGGGGTTAAAGGTTACGTCTTGGTGTCAGAGACCGAGGGACACATTCAGACGTCTCGTGGGGTCAGTGCCTTGAAGGCTAAGAGCTGTTTGGGCGGCGCAAGGGCAACCTACACAGCTGTTTAGCAGGTGTTCAGGTAGTTCAGGCTGATTGGTGTTTATATGTCCACATACAGCGCTGTGCAAACTTCAAACACCTGAGAAAATTAGATTTAAAAAGCTTTTTTCTAAGCAGTTAATTTACTGTAAAACAAATCTAACACACAATAACCCCTCAGTATCAGAATAAACACATGCCCATTATTCCAGTGTGTGTGTGTGTGTGTGTGTGTGTGTTGATTTAACCCTCTCCACACCTCTCCTGGTGACAGTCCAGTGTTATTTGAGGTTATCGTCCAGTCCCTATTTTTAGAGGTTAATAAATACATTGAGTTAAAGCGTGTTCTCTCTCAGGAATCTGTCTCTGAGGTGGTGTCCTCAGTGGAACATATACAGTGTCTTTAATTAGGAACAGAACTGTACCTTACTCTGTATTAACTGTGGATGTTAAAGTCGTGTTGATGTCATTCGCCCCGTTTCATCTCCAGGACTTTTACTGTGTTCTGTTATTCTCCACAGTTGTATAATGAAAGATTACAGAGATCCCCCTCTCCTTCTGTAATGAACCTTTAGGGAACACAACTGGACTCTAACACCACTGCTGTACCTTTAAAGATACACTACACTGTCTGTAGCTTCAGTGACAGTGATGTACCTTTAATTCTGAGAGAGTACTAGGAGAAGAAACACATTTAGTGAGAAGATAAATTACTTTAATAATAATCCTAGGTGCGTAAGACCTTTGCACAGTGCTGTGTGTGTGTGTGAGAGTGTGAGAGAGGTTGAAAATGCCATGTGAACAGACAGATGCCTATATAACGCTGACCAGTTCACTGTGTGCAGCTCCAGGGAGAGTGTGATCTCAGAAGTACTGAATGTATCGGGGTGAGGAGAGCTGTGTGTTGTCGGGTCGTAGATGTGATCACCGTTGTGCTTTTCCATGTTGCCTGGCTGTGACCCCCCCACCTCCACAACACCGTACGCCATCAAACACAGGGGTGCAGCACCCCCCAGAGGTGCACAGCGTCACTGTCCAATGGAAAACATGGGCCTCCCAAACAGTACCTTTACAGGAGGAGGAAAAACCTTCTTCATTTTCATTGGAAGTCGATGTAAATTAATTCATTTCTAAAGTAAATTTGGAGCGTTTCTGTTGGTCGTTCGTCGTGTGATTTACACAGTGTTTAATGATGCAGTCACTAGACATTTTTCACTGGACAGTGATGAGGAGCAGACGGTGGGGTCCATGGGGCATCATCATTACTGCTGTGAAGTGTGTGACAGTGTGTGTGTGTGTGTGTGTGTGTGCCAAAAAGGAAAGTAAATTACACACCACTGCTCTACTCTCAGGTTCTTCACTCGGTTGTGTTCCAGAAAGACTGCAAAAACAAAGTTATTTTTCTATTGGCGGAGGACCCTTCCTTCGCTTGGGTTTGACTGTGCTTCGTTCCTCGATCGCGTTCGTGAAGCTCCTGTTTTCTTTTGTTGTTGTTGTTGATGTTTAATTTCTGAGTGATTAATGTTTACCAGCAACAACCAAGATTTCTTTTTCTAAAGCAAATAAAGTGTGGCATTTACTCCTTTCTGAGCTCAGTCTGTAGACTTTCATTCACTGCTTTATTTAAATATATATTTATAATAAAAGGAAGTCAATATCCATCCTGTGACTGTGACACTCTCTCAACAAAACAACCACGATCCCACCACAGTTCACACCTCAGACCCTCCAACAAACACCCATTCATTCATTTTACATTTATGCATTTGGTAGACGCTTTTATCCAAAGCAACTTACAAAAGAGGATCTAACATTCGAACTACAGCACGATTTATACAAAATACCTTACATTGAGTGCAATATGCAGGAAGTAATAAGTGCATTAAAGAAAGACATTCAGTGCAAGAGATACTCTCGGGAGAACTGGGTTTTCAATGATTTCTTGAATGCAGAGAGGGTTTCTGTTGCTCTGATGGTGCTTGGAAGCTCGTTCCACCAGCGTGGTACCAGAGATGAGAACAGCCTCGACTGACCTGTACGGGGGGTTGGTCGTGTTAGTTGGCGCTCCTTTGAGGAACGGGCGCTAACGTATGCTTTTAAGAGTCTATTGAGGAAGATGGGAGCAGAACCAGTGAATACTCTGAAGGCCATCATTAGTGATTTAAATTTGATGCGAGCAGCTAAGGGTAGCCAATGCAGCTCAACTAATAGGAGCGTGACATGTGCTCTTTTAGGCTGGTTGAAGACCAGGCATGCTGCAGCATTCTGGATCATCTGCAGCGGTCTCACAGCACAGACCGGAAGACCTGTCAGGAGGGCGTTGCAATAGTCTAGACGGGAGATTACTAACATCTGAACGAAGAGCTGTGTTGTATGTTGAGTTAGGTATCGCCTAATCTTCATTATGTTGAATAGGGAGAAGCGACATGATGGAGCTACAGCGGTAACATGATCTGCGAAGGTCAGCTGGTCATCAACCATGACACCTAGGTTTCTTACAGCCTTGGTGGGAGCCACTGATAGGGACTCTAGCTTGATGCTGATGTTGTGGAGAATAGCTTGCTTGGCTGGGAGGACCAGTAGTTCAGTTTTGGATAAATTCAATTGGAGGTGATGTTCCTTCATCCATGTAGATATGTCAGAGAGACAGTCAGAGATTCAAGTTGCCACTGAAGTGTCTCCTGGAGGAAAGGATAAATAGAGCTGTGTGTCATCTGCATAGCAGTGATAGGAGAAGCCGTGTGAATGTATGATTGGGCCTAGAGAGGTAGTGTACAAGGCAAAGAGGAGGGGTCCCAGCACTGAGCCTGTGGTGAGGTGGTGTCGCACTGATGTTTGTCCAAGCCATGACACACTGAAGGATCGTCCAGTGAGATAAGACTCAAACCAGGAGAGTGCATTGTTCTTAAAGCCCATGTCAGTGAGTTTGTTTAGTAAGATGTGGTGGTTGACCGTATCAAATGCTGTTGATAGGTCGAGCAAAATGAGAACTGAGGACTGACCTGTTGCTTTGGCATCTTTAAGAGCTTCCATTACTGATAGAGGTGCAGTTTCCGTCGAGTGGCCACTCTTGAAGCCGGATTGGTTCGAGTCAAGAAGGTTATGTTGGGAGAGGAATTTTGTTGCCTGCTTAAAGACAGCTCTTTCAATGATTTTAGACAGGAAGGGGAGGAGAGAGACTGGTCGGTAGTTCTCTACTATAGAAGGAGCAAGAGAGGGTTTTTTGAGTAGAGGTCTCACTTGAGCTTTCTTGAAGGTGTTTGGAAATGTTCCAGAGGTTAGTGAAGAATTGATTACATGAGTGGTTGCGGACACAATGGACAGGGCTATGGTTTGCAGTAGGGTGGTAGGAATGGGATCCAGTGGACAGGATGTAGGACGGCCACCTCTAAGAAGATTTGATACCTCGTCCTCTGTGAGAGGAGTGAAAGAAGGGAAGGAAGCAGTAGGTTTAGGAGGATTCGAAGGGGGAGTCGGAGGCTGTGTACAAGGATCAGAGAACCGGCTGCTGATTGCAGCAACTTTGCTGGTGAAGAAGTCAGCGAATGCGTCAGCGGTGAGGTTGGTTGCAGGGGGTGGAGGTGGAGGGTTCAGCAGAGACTTGAAGGTTGAAAACAGCTTCCGGGTGTCAGTAGCGTTGATTTTGTCTTGGTAGAATTTCTTTTTTGCAATGGTGACATTTGTTGAGAAGGCTGAGAGCAGGGATTGTAGTTGTGTCAGGTGTGATGGGTCTTTTGTTTTTCGCCATCTCCTCTCAGCAGCTCTGAGGTTAGTGCACATTGATCGATGGGAGTCAGTAAGCCACGGGTGGGGCTGCATGGGTCTTGCGGGTCTGGTAGTCAGAGGGCACAAGCGATCTAAGCAGGAGCTCAGTGTTGTGCAGAGTGACTCTGTGGCGTCATTGACCTCAAGAGATG
This sequence comes from Hoplias malabaricus, assembly GCF_029633855.1. Classification (NCBI taxonomy): domain Eukaryota; kingdom Metazoa; phylum Chordata; class Actinopteri; order Characiformes; family Erythrinidae; genus Hoplias; species Hoplias malabaricus. Next base: position 72,752,884 of record NC_089803.1, on the reverse strand, counting down.
AGAAGGTGCTGGGGGGTGGGAGAGCAGAAGTTACAAGGGCAGAGAAGTGGGTGGGAGATAGGTTGCGGAGATTGCGCCGGAAGGGGACAGAGGGAGCGGACACAGTGGGTTGCTGAGGGAGACAAGCATTGAGCTGAATAAAGTAATGGTCAGAGAGATGTAGAGCAGTAACATTTACAGAGTTAATTAGGCAGTGTTTGGTGAGAATGAGATCAATTGCATTACCTGCTTTGTGAGTTGAGGGGGTGCATACCTGCTGTAGCTCAAAGAGTGGGTCAGAGAGAAGAAGTCGGCAGCAGCGGGAGTGTCAAGGTGGATGTTCATGTCACCGAGAATGAGCATGGGACAGTCATGTTCAGGGATGGATGAAAGCAGGGTGTCTGTTTACATTTACATTTACATTAGTTCTTCTAGGATATCACCCAGTTGCCCTGGGAGACGGTATACAACGACCACATACATTTTTACTGGTGCAGTCATCAGTATCGCATGGAATTCGAAGGAGCTGTACGAGACTGATGATTCGAACTGGGAATATTTCCATGTATTCGAAATCAACAGCCCCGTACCACCACCTCGTTTACCAGGCCGTGGCGTATGGGAGAATCTGTAGTTGATGGAGAGAGCAGTGGGGGTAGCGCTGTTTTCCGGTTTGATCCAAGTCTCAGTGAGGGCTAGGATGTCTAGTGAAAGATGGTTTGCATAGGCGGAGATGAAGTCTGCTTTGTTTACTGCAGACTGACAGTTCCATAGACCTATTGAGAAGGAATTGGTAATGGGTGTGGATGTGTGATATAGAGAGCGAAGGTTATCAAGGTTTCGTTTCCATCTGTGGAAGTAGAAGCGCCAGAGAGATGGGGTAGGGACACATTGTGGAAGGAGGAAAATTAGGCTTAGTTTGTTTGTTTGGTGGCCTCGTTTGGGGGACACGATTGGGAGACACGTTATGTCTTTACCCCAGAAAGGCTGAACATGAAGACTGACGCTTCAGATGGATCATTCTTTTTGTAATGGAGATCTCACACAGCTGTCCTGTGTTGGTGATTGATTGTCCCAGCTGAGAACGCCCACTGAGCGTTTGGTAGAGAACAAAAGGCCTGAGGGAGTGGTCACAGCTGAAACTCCCTCGAGCTGATTGTTTCCCTAATTGAATCAGTAGTGGTACTTAACACCTTTAGAATGGGTTTCAGTTGATATTTGCAGTCAGGTGACTGGAGCCACAGCACAGGAAGTCCACAAGATCAGTTGAGTTGGTAAATAAAAACAGAATGCACAAGCATGCACTTACTCAGGTTCTTCTGTGTCTGCAGTTCCTCTTGATTCATTCATTCATTCAGCTTCATTCATTGTGCTTCCTCATGCTCAGGGTCTTTGATATGGACTCCAGCTGGAACTAGTCCATCACAAAGCATCACACACACACACACACAATCACCCAGTCACACTCACAATCACCCAGTTACTCACACACTCACCCAGTCACACTCACAATCACCCAGTTACTCACACACTCACCCAGTCACACTCACACTCACCCAGTCACTCACACAATCACCCAATCACACTCACAATCACCCAGTCATTCGCACAATCACCCAGTCACTCGCACACTCACCCAGTCACTCACACAATCACCCAGTCACTCACACAATCACCCAGTCACTCGCACAATCACCCAGTCACTCGCACACTCACCCAGTCACACACGCACTCACCCAGTCACACACACACTCACTCACACAATCACCCAGTCACTCAGTCACACACACACTCACCCAGTCACTCACACAACCACCCAGTCACTCACACACTCACCCAGTCACTCACACAATCACCCAGTCACTCACACAATCACCCAGTCACACACACACTCACCCAGTCACTCACACACTCACCCAGTCACTCACACGATCACCCAGTCACACACACTCACCCAGTCACACACACACTCACTCACACAATCACCCAGTCACACACACACTCACCCAGTCACTCACACAATCACCCAGTCACTCACACACTCACCCAGTCAATCACACAATCACCCAATCAATCACACAATCACCCAGTCACTCACACAATCACCCAGTCACACACACACTCACCCAGTCACACACACAATCACCCAGTCACTCACACAATCACCCAGTCACTCGCACACTCACCCAGTCACTCGCACACTCACCCAGTCACACACACACTCACCCAGTCACACACACACTCACTCACACAATCACCCAGTCACACACATACTCTCCCAGTCACTCAGTCACACACACACTCACCCAGTCACTCACACAATCACCCACTCACTCACCCAGTCACTCACACAATCACCCAGTCACTCACACAATCACCCAGTCACACACACACTCACCCAGTCACTCACACACTCACCCAGTCACTCACACGATCACCCAGTCACACACACTCACCCAGTCACACACACACTCACTCACACAATCACCCAGTCACACACACACTCACCCAGTCACTCACACAATCACCCAGTCAATCACACAATCACCCAATCAATCACACAATCACCCAGTCACTCACACAATCACCCAGTCACTCACACAATCACCCAGTCACACACACACTCACCCAGTCACACACACACTCACCCAGTCACTCACACAATCACCCAGTCACTCACACAATCACCCAGTCACACACACACTCACCCAGTCACTCACACACTCACCCAGTCACTCACACAATCACCCAGTCACACACACACTCACCCAGTCACTCACACACTCACCCAGTCTCTCACACACACACACCCAGTCACTCACACACTCATACAGTCACTCACACGATCACCCAGTCACTCACACTCACTCAGTCACTCACACACTCACCCAGTCACTCACACGATCACCCAGTCACTCACACTCACTCAGTCATTCACCCAGGCACTCACACACTCACCCAGTCACTCACACACTCACCCAGTCACTCACACACTCACCCACTCACCCTGTCACTGACACACTCGCAGTCACTCACACACTCACCCAGTCACTCACACTCATCCAGTCACTCACACACTCACCCATTCACCCAGTCACTCACATACTCACCCAGTCACTCACACACTCACACTCATCCAGTCACTCACACACTCACCCAGTCACTCACACACTCATACAGTCACTCACACAATCACCCAGTCACACACACACTCACCCAGTCATTCACACACTCACCCAGTCACTCACACACTCACCCAGACACACAAACTCACCCATTCATACAGTCACTCACACAATCACCCAGTTACACACACACTCACCCAGTCACTCACACACTCACACACTCACCCAGTCACTCACACACTCATACAGTCACTCACACAATCACCCAGTCACACACACACTCACCCAGTCACTCACACACTCACCCAGTCACTCACACACACACTCAGTCACTCACACACTCACCCAGTCACTCACACAATCACCCAGTCACTCACACTCACTCAGTCACTCACACACTCACCCAGTCACTCACACACTCATACAGTCACTCACACAATCACCCAGTCACACACACACTCACCCAGTCATTCACACACTCACCCAGTCACTCACACACTCATACAGTCACTCAATCACCCAGTCACACACACACACTCACCCAGTCACTCACACAATCACCCAGCCACACAAACACTCACCCAGTCATTCACACACTCACCCAGTCACTCACACACTCATACAGTCACTCAATCACCCAGTCACACACACACACTCACCCAGTCACTCACACACTCACCCAGTAACTCACACACTCATACAGTCACTCACACAATCACCCAGTCACTCACACAATCACCCAGTCACACACACAATCACCCAGTCACTCACACAATCACCCAGTCACTCACACTCACTCAGTCACTCACACACTCACCCAGTCACTCACACACTCATACAGTCACTCACACAATCACCCAGTCACACACACACTCACCCAGTCATTCACACACTCATCCAGTCACTCACACACTCATACAGTCACTCAATCACCCAGTCACACACACACACTCACCCAGTCACTCACACAATCACCCAGTCACACACAAACTCACCCAGTCTTTCACACACTCACCCAGTCACTCACACACTCATACAGTCACTCAATCACCCAGTCACACACACACACTCACCCAGTCACTCACACACTCATACAGTCACTCACACAATCACCCAGTCACTCACACAATCAACCAATCACCCAGTCACACACACAATCACCCAGTCACTCACACAATCACCCAGTCACTCACACGCTCATACAGTCACTCACACAATCACCCAGTCACACACGCAATCACCCAGTCAATCCCACAATCACCCAGTCACACACACAATCACCCAGTCACACACACACTCACCCAGTCACTCACACACTCATACAGTCACTCACACAATCACCCAGTCACACACACAATCACCCAGTCACACACACACTCACCCAGTCACTCACACAATCACTCACACAATCACCCAGTCACACACACACTCACCCAGTCACTCACACAATCACTCACACAATCACCCAGTCACTCACCCAGTCACTCACACACACACCCAGTCACTCACACACTCATACAGTCACTCACACGATCACCCAGTCACTCACTCAGTCACTCACACACTCACCCAGTCACTCACACTCATACAGTCACTCACACACCCAGTCACTCACACACTCACTCACACGATCACCCAGTCACTCACACTCACTCAGTCACTCACACACTCACCCAGTCACTCACACACTCACCCATTCATACAGTCACTCACACAGTTACCAGTCACACACTCACCCAGTCACTCACACACTCACCCAGTCACTCACACACTCACTCACACACTCACCCAGTCACTCACACAATCACCCAGTCACACACTCACCCAGTCATCCACACACTCACCCAGTCATTCACACACTCACCCAGTCACTCACACACTCATACAGTCACTCACACAATCACCCAGTCACACACACACTCACCCAGTCACTCACACACTCACCCAGTCACTCACACACTCATACAGTCACTCACACACACACTCACCCAGTCACACACTCACCCAGTCATTCACACACTCACCCAGTCATTCACACACTCACCCAGTCACTCACACACTCATACAGTCACTCACACAATCACCCAGTCACACACACACTCACCCAGTCACTCACACACTCACCCAGTCTTTCACACACTCACCCAGTCACTCACACACTCATACAGTCACTCACACACACACTCACCCAGTCACTCACACACTCACCCATTCACTCACACACTCATACAGTCACTCACACAATCACCCAGTCACTCACACACTCACCCAGTCACTCACACACTCATACAGTCACTCACATGATCACCCAGTCACTCACTCACTCAGTCACTCACACACTCACCCAGTCACTCACACACTCATACAGTCACTCACACACTCACCCAGTCACACACACTCACCCAGTCACTCACACAATCACTCACACAATCACCCAGTCACACACACACTCACCCAGTCACTCACACACTCACCCAGTCTCTCACACACACACACCCAGTCACTCACACACTCATACAGTCACTCACACGATCACCCAGTCACTCACACTCACTCAGTCACTCACACACTCACCCAGTCACTCACACGATCACCCAGTCACTCACACTCACTCAGTCATTCACCCAGGCACTCACACACTCACCCAGTCATTCACACACTCACCCAGTCACTCACACACTCACCCAGTCACTCACACACTCACCCACTCACCCTGTCACTGACACACTCGCAGTCACTCACACACTCACCCAGTCACTCACACTCATCCAGTCACTCACACACTCACCCATTCACCCAGTCACTCACATACTCACCCAGTCACTCACACACTCACACTCATCCAGTCACTCACACACTCACCCAGTCACTCACACACTCATACAGTCACTCACACAATCACCCAGTCACACACACACTCACCCAGTCATTCACACACTCACCCAGACACACAAACTCACCCATTCATACAGTCACTCACACAATCACCCAGTTACACACACACTCACCCAGTCACTCACACACTCACACACTCACCCAGTCACTCACACACTCATACAGTCACTCACACAATCACCCAGTCACACACACACTCACCCAGTCACACACACACTCACCCAGTCACTCACACACACACTCAGTCACTCACACACTCACCCAGTCACTCACACAATCACCCAGTCACTCACACTCACTCAGTCACTCACACACTCACCCAGTCACACACACACTCACCCATTCATACAGTCACTCACACAATCACCCAGTCACACACACACTCACCCAGTCACTCACACACTCATACAGTCACACAATCACCCAGTCACACACACACTCACCCAGTCACTCACACACTCACCCAGTCACTCACACACTCATACAGTCACTCACACAATCACCCAGTCACACACACACTCACCCAGTCACTCACACACTCACCCAGTCACTCACACAATCACCCAGTCACTCACACTCACTCAGTCACTCACACACTCACCCAGTCACTCACACAATCACCCAGTCACTCACACAATCACCCAGTCACTCACACAATCACCCAGTCACTCACACACTCATACAGTCACTCACACAATCACCCAGTCACACACACACTCACCCAGTCACTCACACACTCACCCAGTCACTCACACAATCACCCAGTCACTCACACTCACTCAGTCACTCACACACTCACCCAGTCACTCACACAATCACCCAGTCACTCACACACTCACCCAGTCACTCACACAATCACCCAGTCACTCACACAATCACCCAGTCACTCACACACTCAATGTTAATTCATATTTAGAAACATATTTTAATTTAAAGATTGAACTCCTAATGCGTTGAGTCTCTGTGTAAATGAAATGTCAGACTTTTATTAAATTGTAAATTCACTAAAATGTAAAATGTAGTGAATCTGAATGTGAGTCTAAACATTAATGAGTGGGGGGTGTTCCACGAGCGGCCTCTGCCTTAAAGGTGCAATGTTTAGATTTAGTGACACCTAGTGGTGTGTTTGCAGACTGTTCTTTTCTAAGCCAAATAACTTCAGCCCAAAGTCAAGTTTATTCCACAAAGAGCTTCCTCCAGGAGGACACCAGTAAATAAATATTTATAAATAAACAGCCTCAATTAAAGCTGCTGTATGAACAAATACCAATAGATCTGAGATTTATTAATGGTTTTCATGACAAACATCTATTTATTAATGTTTATTTATACAATCATGTATTTGTTTATTTATTTATCAATTAAAACACTTTTTATTACATATTTATTTATATTTTACACATTATTCTTTCCTCTGTATGCTTCACACTTCGGGCTGAAGCTACGGGGCCCACAGGAGACTCTGTTTATTCAGTGAACTTCAGCCCAAAGTCAAATCCTGATTTATGGAGCACGACCAGGTCTAATTCACACCAGTACACACACACACACACACACACACACACACAACCCTCTCACACACACACACACAACCCTTCTTTCTCACACACACACAACCCTCTCTCTCACACACACACAACCCTTCTTTCTCACACACACACTTTAATGGATCAAAACTCTGCCACTGTTTTCACTGTGACATATCTGTTGTTCACCTGTTCTTTACAGTTTCATTAACTAAAGTTAAACAGCTCTGATTTCAGCAAATGCAGCTTTGTTTTACAAATCATTAAAATACTGTGTAAACAAATATAAACTAAACAGAAGACGTCTCTCACAGGGAGACCACTGCTCACACAGCCCCAGCCCCACAAACTAGAAAAGAGAAAGAAAGAGAACAGAGTGAAAACGGCTAAAAACCAGAGCTTCTGCTCCTCGCTCCTCACTGCTGTGTGCTCGGGGTCGGGGTGAACAGCGAGCGGCTCATTATCATTTAAAGGAACAGGTGCTGAAAGCGGGCGTTCTGAACAGGGCTGTTTACACAGGGGGAGAACACTGCTGTGGGGCTCGTGGGGTTTGGACCAAAGCGGGTCACAGACGTTTCATTAAGAAACAGAACTGTGTTCCACTGTGGAGACGAGGGAGGAGCTACGTCCACTTTAAACAAAGGGGAAACCTCACAACCAGCAGAACGCGAACACACAATCCTCAGAGACCACCATCAACGCAACAGAGCTGATAATAGACAAGGTCTGATTGTGGGCCGATGGTTTACTAACTCTGGAGGGTTCAGGGTGGTTTCTTGGGATCGAGTGTTCGGGTTCTGCAGGGTGCGAGTCTGGGGGGTGGATTTGTGGCAGTGAGCAGTGGTCCCCCGTGTGTGTGAGAGAGAGAGAGAGAGAGTAAACAATGTTTATTTGATTTATTTTTTCTTTGGCATAAGTGCACTCACTCATCACAGTGTTTATTACCAGGAGCTACACAGAGTGAACACAAAGAATGAAACAACTTCAAACCTTCAATTTACTCAAATAAAACACAAAGAAACCAAACGATATTTTAAAAATATTCAAAAACAGCATGTTATTCTCTTCCTTAAAGGAACAGGTACCTTGTGAAACAGAACATTAAAACCTTTACATTTCCTTTGCTTGATTTACCATACGCATTGTGTCCAAAAGTTTGTAGACACCCCTCGGGATGAGTAACACAGCCGTGTTAATGTGCACCCGCTGTGGACCCAGAATCTTCACCTCAACGCCTGACCAGCTCATTAATGTTCTTGGGCCTGAAGGCCATCAAATCCTCACACAATGTTCCAGCATTTAGTCTAAACTATAAAGGAGATAAACTAAGCTTTAATAAAACTAATGTGCACTAGAAACGAGGAACGATGACGTGTCTACAAACTTTTGGCCGCTCAGCGTACGGCTGTGTACATTCCCAGTGTCCTGGAGGAAGGCGGTGGGGGATCAGCTCACATGTCTTTCTTACTGCCGCTCTCCATCTGATTCTAGGAGGGAGAGAGAGAGGGAACGTGAGGGACACGTCTCGGTGCGTTTACGTCTACGTGTGGTCAGACTGCGCTACCTGTAACTTCTGGTGCTCCTGGAGCAGGCGGTCGTACTCTTTGGACAGACCCTCTGTTTGCTTCTTCATCATCTGGACCTCGGACTTGGACGCCTCCAGAGCTACACAGAGTGAAACCAGTGAGAACACAGCAGTGGACATCAAGACTACAAGGACTACGACTCTCACCATCTCTCTCTGCTTCTCCCCCTGTGTAAACAGCCCCTGTTCAGAACGCCCGCTTTCAGCACCTGTTCCTTTAAATGATAATGAGCCGCTCGCTGTTCACCCCGACCCCGAGCGCACAGCAGTGAGGAGCGAGGAGCAGAAGCTCTGGTTTTTAGCCGTTTTCACTCAGTTCTCTTTCTTCTCCGTTTTTGCTCAGTGCTCTTATTTCTCCGCGCTCGTTGTGTCTGTTTTGCTGAGTTTAACCTCGTCTTTGCGCTCTCACATAAACACGGGTCCAGCGCTGTGATTGGACAGACTCAGACGAGGGGGCGGGGCCATTCTACAGTCTCGCCACTTGACGTCAGAAGCGGATCAGAATCAGAACGGCTCGTTTAATCCTGTGTTTTCTGAAAACTGATGGAGGGATCTTGTATCACAGTGTGAGGGTTGGTGGGCACACATTCACTTTGACCATGAAGTGTTTGTCCTATGTTCTCAAAATAAGTTAAGATTGTATTTGGATCCTATCTCTAGTCATGACCCGTGTCACTTTCTAAAACCCTGGATCTGAGCATAGTTTCCTCAGTAGAACCGTTCTCTTCGTCCTCTCACTCAACCACAAGCCACGGGTCGTTTCTACCCACCTTCAGCAGACGTCCTCAGCTCCTCGGTGAGCTTCTCCACCTTTCTCTTCAGCTCCACGTTCTGCACGCCCTTCCCTCCCTCTGTGTTGTCCGCCAAAGTCTAAAACAAGGACACAAGCTCAGAACCTCAAACAAGACCCAGTGACCTCAGAGCCAACCCACATTTCCCCTGCGTCCTAAAGACCCCCGGGTGCAGGTGAAGTTTTTAATGTTTTTGGAGTGGTTTATTCGGACATGTTTTGGTGTGTGTATAAAAATGTGGGGATCAAGACAGGCACAGGAATAAAGCATGCCAAACTTCTCACAACAGCTGTGTGTGTGTGTGTGTGTTTGAGAAAGTGACTGTAACTGTAAGACTTAGTAATGAGATTTAATCCATATTTCTGCATAAAAATAATGTAATCTACTTTCTAAAGTCAGTCGGAGCGACGCTGTGTTTACGTCGTTAAATAAAACTCTACGTCACTACGCTGTAAAACCAGGGAATTATGGGAGGAAGTGTGGTAAAATATGAATGTGTTTAAAATAAAAACATGTTAAAGATGACAACACTAAATATGTCCCAATAAACAATATATAAACGTTAAAGGACAGATTTCCCACACAGAGAGAGACCTGAGGCTAATCCCCTGTTTGTAATTAACAGTAAAAACACAACATTCACTGAACACAGTATCTGCTGCCTCCACAAACCAAGGCAATGTCAAAGTTTAGCTTGTGTCTGGAGAGTATTTCACATGATTTACAACACATTGTTCAGAGAGAGACCTGTTTCAGCAGCTCGATGTCCTCCATGTACTTCCGGGCAGCCTGGTTAGCAGCCTCTGTCTGGGCATGAAGGGCCCTGCCGGTGCTGTGGGCCACGGCCAGCTGATTGATCAGAATGATCACCCGTCGCATGACCCTGCCGGACACAGAGGCTCCATAAGCAATCGTCTCACGCAGAAGGGGTTTACTTCTAGAAACCACACACTGGTCTAACGTTGATGAGTTACTCACAGCCACAGGAACAGGGAGAAGCCTGAGATGTACAGGTTCCTCTGAGCTCTGAAAAGCTTCATGTGCATGTGGTCAAACATGTTAGGAGTCATCTTGGCTTCTTTACTGATCTCAGTTCCCGAGTATTTTCTGACCTCCCTCACAGCGTCTGCCACGGAAAACAGCACAATGAGTTACCAATTGGTAAAACTGCGATGATCAAATACTTACACGTCTCTGAATCACTGTTAGGATGAGGACAGCTGTGTCCCTGCAAACCACCACCAAAGAGAACGAGTGCGCGTACCCAGAAACAGAACAATGAGGATGATAATCATTGCCAGGAATCCCTTGTTCCAGTAGCGACCGATGCTGCTCCATATTCTCAGGTTAAACACAGACTGCCACCTGCAGGAAGAGCAGGACATTACTGAGACTGACAAACAGACCGCCGCAGACAATGACATCACACAGAGTCCGTCACAATGACATCACACACTGGCCATGGGTGACATTTAGTACTTTTATACAGTGGGAGGCAAAATTATATCAGAGTCTGAACACGTCTGAGTCTTAACATGTCACACGAGAGCCTGAACACGCCGTCACGCGAGAGCCTGAACATGCCGTCACGCGAGAGCCTGAACTGGCTGCACAGAGAATCTGAGGTTTTAGGAATAAGGATGAGTTCAGGTTCCTTTTACCTCTGAGGGGAGACGAAAGGAAGACAGAGGATGACAAGGATTCCGATTTCAACGTAAAGGAACGAAGCAACTGCCGTCCACTGCAGAGTCATCTCTGTAGGCCTCAAGGCTCCTGGAAAATACAAAGAATAACATTTCTGATATTAATTTTTTATTGACAGTTTTATTGACTGGTGTTTGGCTTTGTTTGTTTGATTTATTTTAACAGTTTCAGTCACAGTCTCGTCTCCTTTCTGTAATCTTCAGGACATTTAAATAATGCAAATTCATGTTGAACATGTGACTGGTAAAACAGGGCTGAAACTAAACAGGAAACAGGGAGCAACGTTACTAAAATGTATTTAACCTCGTCTTTGTGCTCTCACATAAACACGGGTCCAGCGCTGTGATTGGACAGACTCGGACGAGGGGGCGGAGCCATTCTAAAGTGCACAGAAAACTGCCAGCGATCTTGTTTCACAGTTTGTGGGTTGGTGGGCTCCAGATTCACATGTCAGTGTGAACATGAACAGAACAAGGGAGTTATTATTCATAATATTTCACTTGTATGGATGTTATAAGGGAATTTTATAAATGTGATATCAGTTGGACACACTGTGCCCCAGGATCCGAAAAACACCGGACCTGCACAGCTGTTAGAACCAACAGACGAAGAAACGGGTCAGCGACCACTTTATGTTAAAATCGGTGTTTGAGTCTCGGCTCCTCTCTGTGGTTCTTCATCAGGTTCTGGGGGAGGTTTCTGGGTCTTGGTTCCCCTCAGTGGTTCTTTCTGTAGTTCTGGGGGAGGTTTCTGGGTCTTGGTTCCCCTCAGTGGTTCTTTCTGTAGTTCTGGGGGAGGTTTCTGGGTCTTGGTTCCCCTCAGTGGTTCTTCTTGTAGTTCTGGGGGAGGTTTCCGGGTCTTGGTTCCCCTCAGTGGTTCTTCTTGTAGTTCTAAGGGAGGTTTCTGGGTCTTGGTTCCCCTCAGTGGTTCTTCCTGTAGTTCTGGGGGAGGTTTCTGGGTCTTGGTTCCCCTCAGTGATTCTTCCTGTAGTTCTAAGGGAGGTTTCTGGGTCTTGGTTCCCCTCAGTGGTTCTTCCTGTAGTTCTGGGGGAGGTTTCTGGGTCTTGGTTCCCCTCAGTGATTCTTCCTGTAGTTCTAAGGGAGGTTTCTGGGTCTTGGTTCCCCTCAGTGGTTCTTCCTGTAGTTCTGGGGGAGGTTTCTGGGTCTTGGTTCCCCTCAGTGATTCTTCCTGTAGTTCTGGGGGAGGTTTCTGGGTCTTGGTTCCCCTCAGTGGTTCTTCTTGTAGTTCTAAGGGAGGTTTCTGGGTCTTGGTTCCCCTCAGTGGTTCTTCCTGTAGTTCTGGGGGAGGTTTCTGGGTCTTGGTTCCCCTCAGTGGTTCTTCCTGTAGTTCTGGGGGAGGTTTCTGGGTCTTGGTTCCCCTCAGTGGTTCTTCCTGTAGTTCTGGGGGAGGTTTCCGGGTCTTGGTTCCCCTCAGTGGTTCTTCTTGTAGTTCTAAGGGAGGTTTCTGGGTCTTGGTTCCCCTCAGTGGTTCTTCCTGTAGTTCTGGGGGAGGTTTCTGGGTCTTGGTTCCCCTCAGTGATTCTTCCTGTAGTTCTGGGGGAGGTTTCTGGGTCTTGGTTCCCCTCAGTGGTTCTTCTTGTAGTTCTAAGGGAGGTTTCTGGGTCTTGGTTCCCCTCAGTGGTTCTTCCTGTAGTTCTGGGGGAGGTTTCTGGGTCTTGGTTCCCCTCAGTGGTTCTTCTTGTAGTTCTAAGGGAGGTTTCTGGGTCTTGGTTCCCCTCAGTGGTTCTTCCTGTAGTTCTGGGGGAGGTTTCTGGGTCTTGGTTCCCCTCAGTGGTTCTTCCTGTAGTTCTGGGGGAGGTTTCTGGGTCTTGGTTCCCCTCAGTGGTTCTTCCTGTAGTTCTGGGGGAGGTTTCTGGGTCTTGGTTCCCCTCAGTGGTTCTTCCTGTAGTTCTGGGGGAGGTTTCTGGGTCTTGGTTCCCCTCAGTGGTTCTTCCTGTAGTTCTGGGGGAGGTTTATGTCTTGGTCATTCTCCGTAGTTTAAACTTTTCCACTCACTAGTTTTGAAGTATAATTGTTAAATAAAAGCCGATGTGTTTCTGCGTTGTCACTATATGGACACTGCCCTGACACAGATAACTCACCAGCACGGTTTAGTTTGAGGGGTAAACAAAAAGAAACAAAGCTATAAAGTCCAAACTCCGGAGTGTTAGTTGCTAATGTCTCACAGTAGTCCACACATTGTACATTAAACTTAACAAATATAAAGCAGAAACAAGCTGTAATACTCACCTCTGCGGGACTCAGCGGCTCAACGGAAATTACGACTGGAAACGAAAGTTCTGGGGAAGTTATAAATACACACACACTAACACACACACACAACTAACACACCCCACACTCCTGCTACCGTCTCATACTCGTGACGTCACAGGGACGCGCTGTACACAACAGTCTCTGCCTCCGCCTCAAAATATAGATCTCTATATTTAAATCTAAATGCAGTAAGTTGTTTTTAATATAAAAATATAACTATTATATTATATAACTATATAACTATAATATAACTATTATAACTATAATATAGCTATTTTATTTTATTTTATATCTCAACTTAGGTAAGAGCTATTGGTACGGCGGCCCAGAGAGTCCAAACACAGCAGCATTTAGCCAGTGAGGGTTTATCACAACATTAAAGATGAAATCGGTCATTTTACTAACAACCCTCCTACAATATTTTATTCATCAATCCCAACTAATATGAGATCAAAAACTCAAATCGCCCTGTAGTCTAAAATTAACCACCTTATGTCCCACAGAGTGGGTCCACAAAATGTAGGCTGCCATCGTTAAAAGAGATGGAGCCGTGGCACTAGGGTAGTCCTCAGAAGGGCAGCTAAACCAACATTTTCCTGAGGGGCTTGTTGCTAAAATAGTTCATTATTGTAAGAAAATGACTGGTGCCAGATACTGAAATACTGTAAATTAATGCAGTAATACTTAAAAAATTCTTCAAAAGGTCTTTTGCTGAACTCATTGTAAACAACACTTCAAAAAATACTTAAGAATATTCTATAAAGAAGAACATTGAATATTTCCTTCAGGACCAATGGTGTTGTTTCTACTAAACACCTCAAATGATGATCAGAACATAACTAAAGCACACAATAACCTGCTGCTGGAGGAGTTCTGATTTTTATATTTTCATTATTCACCCACTGATAAAACTCCGGTGACCTGTGGACATTATTCCGTCATCAGCTTTAGTCCTGAGCACTGTGTCGTGGAATCAGACACATTTCTGGGTGGAGTTCTTGGTGAATGATAATTCTTTACAGAAAGTAAGCCCCTGGTAAAAGGAATAAATAAGGGGCTGTGTGAGGTTTAAAGGTTTTCAGATGAGTTTATTTTTCTCAGAAGTTTAATAAAAACATTGAAATAAAAGATTATATCTGCATTTGAGGACACCCGAGGAACCCATGACACATTCAGGCCACTAGGGGTCAGATTAATAGCCGTTTCATAAAATAAAGGTGAATCAAAGGGAAAATGACAGACTGCTTCTTTAAAGCGCACAACTTTTATTAAATTTATAAAAATGTTTTGCTGAATCAGCTTTATTTGGCTAGGTTTGTCACACACAAGGAATTTGGTTCCGGTTGATGGTGTCTCTGTGGCACAGATACAGTGCAGTTACATACAGTTAGAAACTACAATATATAAAAAGAACTAAAAGAAGTGGTGCAGTGCAACAACAACATTCTGCGACTGACACTAGCGCAGGTCCCTGGGCAGTGAAGGTGCTGTAGGATGCAGTGCACTCCCATGTTGACGGCACCAACCACCGACCCGTTTGCTCGGTACACACACTGCAGGGGGTCCGGCAGGTGTCCTGTGACATTCTTCAGGACTTCATTACTGCAGACGTCAGTGTAACAGGCCTGTAGTCATTATAGATGTTGGTGGGGACTGGAGTGATGGTGGTTTGCTTGAAGCAGGAGGGGACTTCACACGGTTCTAGGGATTTGTTGAAGATCTGTGTAAAGACCAGAGACAGGGGAGACAGGGGAGACTGGGGTGACTGGGGAGACAGGGGGGACCGGGGAGACGGGGGTGACTGGGGAGACAGGGGAGACTGGGGAGACGGGGGGAGACTGGAGAGACGGGGGAGATGGGGGGAAACTGGAGAGATGGGGGAGACGGGGGAGACTGGGAAGACGGGGGGAGACTGGAGAGATGGGGGAGACTGGAGAGACGGGGGAGCCTGGGGAGACGGGGGGAGACTGGAGAGATGGGGGAAGACTGGAGAGACGGGGGAGACTGGGGAGATGGGGGGAGACTGGAGAGATGGGGGAGACTGGAGAGACGGGGGAGACTGGGGAGACGGGGGGAGACTGGAGAGATGGGGGAGACGGGGGAGACTGGAGAGACGGGGGAGACGGGAGACTGGAGAGACGGGGGAGACTGGAGAGACGGGGGAGACTGGGGAGACGGGGGGAGACTGGAGAGACGGGGGAGACTGGGGAGACGGGGGGAGACTGGAGAGACGGGGGAGACTGGAGAGACGGGGGAGACTGGGGAGACGGGGGGAGACTGGAGAGACTGGAGAGACGGGGGAGACTGGGGAGACGGGGGGAGACTGGAGAGACGGGGGAGACGGGGGAGACTGGAGAGACGGGGGAGACTGGAGAGACGGGGGAGACTGGGGAGACGGGGGGAGACTGGAGAGACGGGGGAGACTGGGGAGACGGGGGAGACGGGGGGAGACTGTAGAGACGGGGGAGACTGGGCCTGGTGCTTTCCTGAATTTAAACTTCAAAGTTAAAATATTGTCAAACACAGATTCTGTAACTGTTAATTTATTTAAAAAGGATAATAATTAAATTTACACATTTTGGGAAAAGAAATCCACATCTTTTGCAAGTTTTAGAGAAAACATTAGTTAATTAATGCCTCATCAATTTCTCTTTTATGTCTCAATTTGAGCCAAATAATTAAGAACAACAATAACATAATTATAACAATTAACAACGCCACGACCCTGACATGGATCAAACGGCGAAGAAGAAGATGATGAAGAAAATGAGTAACGTTTTTCTTTTTTCTCCCGTCAGACGGCAGCGTGGGACATTAAAGGTGCAGTGTGTAAGACCGAGGGGAATCAGAAATGGAATAGTGTTAGTGTTTAAACAAGTGTGTGAACGAGTTGTGTTTCAGTTTGCTTCATTTCTACACACTGCACCTTTAATAGACCACAAACTTCCAGAGAAACTGCCTCATCGCTGTCATCCGCACGCAGTCTAGAGACGTTACACCGCCCCGGGACACGTCCTGTTTCCCACAGGTCCAGGTCTCTGCACCAAACTGATCTCCAGGGGCTGGTCTTTAAAGGCTATAATCCCAGTCCAGATTCCCCGGATAAATCTACTCCCACTTTCTCCGAACCAAGGATCGAAATGACGTCTCAGATTTTCAGTTTTTAAAACATGTTCAGATTTGGACGAAGTTAATCCAGACATCACAGGATAAGGATAAAGGGGCCCTCTGCTCATGTTTAACAGGACTGAGAGATTTTGCTGATATTTTTTAAAAGAAGTCAAACAAATTATGACAAAATGTGTAATTAACCTTTATTCTGTTGTAAAATAGATGCTTTAAAGCTCTGACAGTGACATTTAATCTTTTTATTTGTCAGGTCCAGCTTTAATCACCTCTCGAAGCTGGACACAATCCTCGTTGGAATCAAGGGTTTTAAAGACACAGCTGTAGAACTGAATGCTGTTGAAATGTTAGAGTGGATCACAGAAGGGCTTTAATCACGTCAGATGTCTTCAGAGACAGGCCCCAGTTCCTCAGACGCTCAGGAACCAACACAGATCAATGAGCCTTTGGTTTATATACGTTTTTATTTTAGATTAAATCACAAGGTTGAAACAGGGGCGGCTCCGGCTGTGGGAGGCCGTAGGTGTCGTGAAGGTACTCGGTGACCGCGGATAAACTCGATAAACCGTTGAAGATCTTCCTCTCCGGCTGCGAAGTGATGCGTTCTAACATGTAGATCAGATGCTGGTGGAAGCATGTGAAGGCGGTCCCCTGGTCCACGGCGATGTCCACCCAGTCCCACACACACCGCAGCGGCGTGAACTCATAACCTGCGAACAGCGCTGGGTTGGCGAGGAGTCCACGAGCAGACATCACTCCTGCAGCGGCCAAGAGAGAAGAGAGAGAGGAGAGAGAGAGAAAGAGGAGAGAGAAAGGAGAGAGAGAGGAGAGAGAGAGAGAGAGAGAGAGAGAGGGGGGGACAGAGAGAGAGAGAGTGGAGAGAGAGAGAGGAGAGAGAGAGGGGGACAGAGAGAGAGAGAGTGGAGAGAGAGAGAGAGAGGGGGACAGAGAGAGTGGAGAGAGAGAGAGAGAGGGGGACAGAGAGAGGAGAGAGAGAGAGAGAGAAAGAGAGGAGAGAGAGAGAGAGGAACAGCAGGAACAGAACTTTAAAAACACTGAGGTTATGTGGAGGAATGAAGTGTGAGGTGAACCTTTCACCTGGAGGAAATGTGATTTGATATATTTTGAGAAACAAAGACACTGAATTAGCGCCATCTTTTCTTTAATGACTGAGTATGTGTTTGAAATATTGAGTGAGTTAATAATAATCCGGTACCGTCCACCCCTGTGAGCCGACACACAGACTCCACATCCCCGGGGCTCTTGATGTCACCGTTCGCCACGACTGGGATGGAGAGACTCTCTTTAATGGTCTTAATGGCGTCGTAATGCACCGGCTGGTGTCTCTCGTCCACCGTCCGCCCGTGCACCGTGATCCACGACACCCCCGCGGCCTCCGCCTTCTGACAGAGGTCCACAGTCTTCCGGATGTCTTTATGAATTCTGCACCAAAATAGAAATAAACACTAGGTTTACGAATACGTTTTAAAGTGTTTATGTGAAGCGTATAACTGCAATTTAAAATTCAAACTGCTCCTTTGATCGTTGATCAGTGACTGTGTGTCGTATTAAAATCACATTCTCATTTTAATCAACTAGAAATAACCTAAAAACACAGTGTCTCTGCGCTCCGTCCCCGACTCTGACACTGCCTCCATCTGTAACTGGTCTAAACCCACACTCACACGGGCTTCTGGACACAGTATTGTCCCCAAGAACAGAACAAACCCATCACAGTCTTCTGCAGCTTTTTCCTGATGGAGCTCAGAACCAACGCAGCGCCCAATAAACTCTTCACTCTCCACACGGCTTCAGTCTTAGGTTCTTTCTCAGAGCTACGTTTGAATTAGACTGAAGTATAGAGTATTTCTGAATATAAATGTTGACATTTACCTCATGTTCTTTTTACAAAGATCCACAGAAGAGTGTCGTGTGCTGTGTGTGTGTGTGTCTGTGTGTGCGCTGTGTTCCCCACCTTATCTTAATGGACACAGCGTAGTCAGGACTCTGGATCTGGTTTCTCACTCCTCTCACCATGTCTTTCACCAGCTGTGGTTTATTAGTGAGACACGCTCCATAGCCCTCCGCCATCGCCCACCTGCCGGCAGCACAGGACCCCACTCAAAAAGGACAGTGCAGTAAAGCAGTAATAATATTAACCTGATTATGAGCTGAACACTGAATACACTTCCTAAGGCTTTCCAAGAGGAGCCCTTCTTTTCTCATCAATCAACACGACACAGTAGACATCAAACCCATTAAAGATGCGCAGACTAATGAGAGACGAGAGGAACACACTGAGGAGTGTGTACCGTGTTGTTTTCTGTTAAAGCGGCTGTTCTCCTTAAAGTGTGTCATGCTCTTTCCTTTACCTCTAGGTTCTCACTCCTTAATGGAGTCATTTCCTTCAGTGATGATCCCCTGTTATGACACAAGCTGTTATACTGACACCTAGTGGCCTGGATGGGTCAGAGATTCTGTACTAAACCATGTGGAGTCCTTCTCTACTCTCTATGGACCATAATCGTTTAGATCATTCATTCAGAGAGGACCGGGATGCAGGTATTTTACTGTCCTCCTCTAAACATCAGGCCACAGCTCTTTCACAAACGCTGTACATCATTTTTACTGATCGCTCCTTTAACGCAGTTGTGAGCTGATGTCTCTCTTTGTAGGGCACTGTGGGACACCGCATCTCTCTCTCTATCAGCCACAGTTCCCTCCTCACCCAGAATTACCTCTGAGGGCAGCCACAGTTCAGATCCACACCATCAGAGAAAGGGGCGACCACACAAGCAGCGTCCGCCAGGGTCTGAGCGTCTTTGGCAGCGAACTGGACGACCAGTGGACGGTCAGCTGGTTCGGAAGATCAACAGAGACATGAAGCATTGTTGAACAGTGTGTTTGTACAGTGTGCGGTGCTGTAAGTGTATAATCGGACGTACAGCTGTTTGTGGTCAGTTCACTGTCTCTGGCTTTGACCGATCTCATGAAATCAGCTGCAATTATCATCGGAGTGAAACAGATGTCACAGCCGTACCTCCGCACCAGGGATCTGAACGACAGCCTGAAACAGCAAATATACAACTGTAGGAGCAGTCAATAACTTCAAATTATACTTAACTACCGTATTTAACACATGAACACCAATCAACCCCCAGTGTCTGTTTGATCAGCTTTATTTCCCCCTGTTCCTCAGCGCTCAGGACCCCCACAGAGCAGGTGTGATGTGGTGGTGGATCATCCTCAGCGCTGCAGTGACACTGACGTGGTGGTGGTGTGTTAGTGTGTGTTGTGCTGGTGTAGAGTGGATCAGACACAGCAGTGCTGCTGGAGTTTTTAAACCCCTCAGTGTCTGGACCGAGAACAGTCCACCGACCAAAAACATCCAGCCGACAGCGTCCTGTGTCACTGATGAAGGACTAGAGGACGAGCGACACACACTGTGCAGCGACAGATGAGCTACTGTCTCTGACTCTACATCTACAAGGTGGACCAACGAGGGAGGAGTGTCTCACAGAGTGGACAGAGAGTGGACACAGGGTTTAAAAACTCCAGCAGCACTGCTGTGTCTGATCCACTCTACACCAGCACAACACACACTAACACACCACCACCACGTCAGTGTCACTGCAGCGCTGAGAATGATCCACCACCACATCACACCTGCTCTGTGGGGGTCCTGAGCGCTGAGGAACAGGGGGAAATAGGAGTAGCAAAGTATGCAGAGCCACAGATGGACTATATTCTTTGGTCAGTGTGTAAATAGATAAATGCAGTTTAACAGGTCAAAGATGTAAATGTGTAAACAATGATCAACTTACTTTGAGTATCGCACCATTGGAGCACAAACTGTAACGACTCTGTCTTTATTAAATAAATCCATGTTGCTGAATTAAAGTTTTAATAGTAAAATAAAGCGTTATTAGCCTTTTCTGTCCGCGGCAGACAGAGCTTCTCCTTTCACTGCTACACACTGCTCCGAGGACTGTTTACACTGGCCACTGGGTCTCCACATGGTTCCGGTCAGGAAGCCCAACCTATCTGATGTTTGACCGTAAAACACTCATTTTAGAAATAAAAACACTTAAAGTTTACATTTTGTGAAGGTCCTATAGCTTAATAAAATCAGTAAACAAATATTTTTTGAATAATCGTTAACGATTAACTGAGCAACGGCTGTAACAAAGTTGAACAACATTTCCCATGATTCAGTGCAGGCGGCGCTCTCTGGAATGAGCTAAGTTACGTCATCACGCGACAGAGTTTTGTAGTCTTTAGTAGAAAACTGCACTTATTTCAGTCTCTCGTTCTGTTTATCATTTTGAACGTTATTGTAATAAACTGATTCAATTTGGTCGATTCACATTTAAAGTTGAATACAGTACATAGGACAACTGCGGCGGCTTATTTGAGGTATTTTTGACTTCATTCTCAAAAACAATAATTTATTTGAAATAGACGGGAGACTGTAATATATCGGTCTCCAGTAAGTTGCCACTGAGGTATATATTTTAAAATATGTATTATTTATATATTATAACTTAAACAAAATATTATATAAAATTAACCAAATACATTTGCATATTTTTTTATTTGTGCGTTAAATTAATCATTATTCATTTATTATTTTTTGTAATATTTTAATTAAGTATTTTTCTATCTAGATTTTATTAATATATTTTTTCTATTTTGCCATTTCTTAATTTTTTATTTCGTACATCTTTAGACTATTATTATTATTATTATTATTATTATTATTATTATTATTATTTTCTTTTTTAAATTAAATGCAGTGTATTTTGAAGCCGGTTTTGTCGGTGTGACGTGTGTGTTTCTGAGGCGCTGATTGGTTGGTCTGCGGTGTAGTTCACTGAAATCAGGTTATTATTTTCTTTTTAATAAGAAAAAATATTACAAACAAACAAAGACGCAAACAAACACGTAAAATAAGCAAATAATAACTGAGACTGGTTCGTTTACTCGGACACAACGTTCACTTTTATTTAGATTGTATTTCACAGACCCCGCCCCCTGCTGTGTACGTCACTCCTGAGGTGGCAATGATGGAGTCCGGAGGCTCGGAGTCGGGCAGGTTTCCTCTGTTAAAGGAGTTAAAGGACGGTAGGTCGGGGTGAGAGGGGCTGGTTTGTGGTGTGTGGGGCTCAGGGCAGCGCTGCGGTGTGGTTTATTCCCGTTGTGTGGTTGAAAACCTGAAGCTTTTCTCTGTTACAGACTCTTTTGCTGAATTCCTGAATGAAGACTTCGATACAAAAACATACACAGCGCGGGCCATTCACCACGCAGTGATCGCAGAACAGCTCGCAAAACTCGCACAGGGCATCAGTCAGCTGGACAAAGAGCTCCACAGCCAGGTAAACTGCCCCAGAGTGGGTGTAGGTGTGTTCTGAACCGGATACGGAGCTCCACCCACAGGTAAACTGCCCCAGAGTGGGTGTAGGTGAATCATGGGTGTTTCTCATGAAAGTTTTCACTCAACAGAAGCAAGAAAAGTTACTTTCGCATGACACACTCTTCCTTGGCGCGTTCAGGACCAGCACAAAGAGGTTACTGATGTTCACTAAGATTTACATCACACTCAACACAGGTCAGAAACTGCGTAAAAGCTCCAGAATGCAGTCAAATCACCAGCCTCTAGATATCAGTAGGTCAAAGAAGCATTGCACTTCTTGTCTTAAACACACACACACACACACACACACACACAGCTCTGGAGAGTTATTAAACCTCTCTGGAGTCTGTATAATCAATCAAGAGTTTCCTAACGTGAAGAAGCAGCATTGGAGGAGACGGCTGGCTGCTCCTTTAGGCGCCTGCAGAGGTGTCGTTACTGGGGTCTAACCCGCTGGCCGTGTCTGGGCTTGTTTTCCAGGTGGTGGCGAGACATGAGGACCTCTTGGCTCAGGCGACTGGAATCGAGTCTCTGGAAGGTAACTTTCTAACGCCAGGTTTATTCATTGTCCTCAGATTCATATTTGATTAAGATCCTCATTTTTACCCATTGACCAAGTCCAAATTTGTTCCAGTCCCATTTCTCACTCCCCACTCCCCCTTGTTTCTGAGTGTTCTCTCTCCCTTTGGAGCTGAGTTACAGGGTGCAGTGGTTAAATCTCCCCCTACGACACGAGACGACCCTTCAACACCCTGATACTTCATCAGAACACAAATAAAACAGAGCAGCGCTTCATTCCCAGGCGACTAGCGCCGCTCTGTAGCAGCTCTACACCAGTCTGCAGTGATATCAGAGGAGCTGCTGCACTTTAGTTACATTTAGAGCCTCATTCTCCTTCAGAAGAGTTCCACAATCAGAGATTACCCCCCTCTCCTCACTCTTCTGTGACATGGAGCTCAGCTCAGATCTTTATTTGGCAGTTTTTGGTATGAAACTTGACTCCACTTTGAATGTTGCAGTAGAATGTAACTGCTTCAACATTTAAGGTTGAACTGGAACTTGGCAATTTACTCGTGCTGTTTTCTGCTCGTTCTGAAGTACCGGCCATAATCCACTGAAACTACATTAAACTCAGAGAATACACTGGGGTCATGGAGTTTAAAGGAGGAAACACTGACACCTGTGGGTTACTTTGGGCGCTGCGCAGCGTCTCGCCGCTGATTCACAGGGTGTCAGAACTCTGAAAAATGTCACATTGCCCTCTTCACTCCTCGGGGACACAGAGGGCTAGTGAGCAGTGGTAGGGGCAAGGGGTGGAATGGGATTCATGCTTTGGAGTTGGGAGCTGTGATGTTTTGCTGATCGTCTCTCTTTCGTTTCCTGTAGGTGTCCTTGAAATGATGCAGACAAGGATTGCAGCGCTGCAGAATGCTGTGGACAGGTAACCAGATGTATCCTCTTTGTGTTCAGTCTCAGTTCCGTTCCCGTTACTGGGAGGACTCCGGTTAAACCCCGGTGATGCCACAGCCGTCTGTAAGTTGGAGTATAAGAGATCACACTTGGCTTGGTGCTCCATGGGTGGTTAGGACCCTGACCCTCCCCCATCACACAGCACTTCTCCACCAACGTGATTCCGAATCACAAACCTAATTTTGAACTGTTCAGTGCCCATCCCATCAATAAAAACCGGTTCTGGAACCCAATAAGTTCATTCACAGCGGGAACCAAAGAGGACTGTGGGCGTGGCTAGTTACAGCAGCAAGGAGCGATGGAGACACACAGGAGCAGTGTACTGTGTAGTTGTCTGTATCTTCTTTTTGACAAAAGTTGATTCATGTTTGGTTTTTGAAAGACCACCTTCTCACTTCTGTGTACTGCCCCTGTGCAGCGCCCCCTGTTGGTGATGTGTTCTGTGACATATCCTCGGTTTCCATTAAATCTGCTGTAAACACGGCTGGTTTGATAAAAAGCACCAAGGTTCTTATAAACCCAAAAGAACCAGTTCAAGAACCAGAGTTCTTCTGGTGGAAAAGGGTCGTGTGGAATCAGTGTGATGTTTATTAATGCAGCAGTTAGTGTTCTCCTCTGAGTGTGTTCAGCTGGAACTTCACATCTGTTTTAGGGAATTTGACATTAACTCTCTCTCTCTCTCTCTCTCTCTCTCTCTCTCTCTCTCTGAAGAATAAGGACCAAAATTGTTGATCCCTATAACAAGATAGTGGTGCGGACCGCTCAGCTCGCTCGACTGCAGGTATCTTTTCTTCTTCACTGACACCAATAGATTCAGCTCATCTCACAAATCCAGCTCTGTATTTAACAGTGGGAGCCTGAACTGCCAGCTTTACAGTGACTGGGCGAGAGAGAGGGAGCGAGAGACTGGGCGAGAGAGTGGGAGCGAGAGAGTGGGAGCGAGAGACTGGGCGAGAGAGTGGGAGCGAGAGACTGGGCGAGAGAGTGGGAGCGAGAGACTGGGCGAGAGAGTGGGAGCGAGAGACTGGGCGAGAGAGTGGGAGCGAGTGACTGGGCGAGAGAGTGGGAGCGAGTGACTGGGCGAGAGAGTGGGAGCGAGTGACTGGGCGAGAGAGTGGGAGCGAGTGACTGGGCGAGAGAGTGGGAGCGAGTGACTGGGCGAGAGAGTGGGAGCGAGTGACTGGGCGAGTGTGTGTTCTGCCTTGTGCCCAGTGATTCCGGCTAGGTTCAGGTTCTGGACCCAGATTCTGGATCTGCTACTCTGATCAGGATGAAGCACTTACAGAAGATGAATGAGTGAATGAATGAATGATTATTGTTCCTGCAGGTGGCGTGTGATCTGCTGAGGAGGATAATCCGGATCCTGTATCTGAGTAAACGGCTCCAGGGTCAGCTTCAAGGGGGCAGCAGGGAACTGACCAAAGCTGCCCAGAGCCTCAATGAACTGGGTGAGTCCTAAGCTCTGGCCTGAGATCAGTTTGGATTATTGATGTTTAACTGAGGGTTATGGGGGTAACAGCTGACTCTACTGGACTCACCCAGGATTTGGAAACCACAACAACGGTGGCGGTAACGTTAAGCGGTGTTTACTCATGGTGTATCGGCGTGTTGTTGTTGTTTGGGACTGAACACAGCTCCGTCATCAGTTCAGACAGATCAGTAGAGTTTGTTCCTTCCTTGTTGCAGCGTCCAGCTCTCGCTGGATTCTTTCGTCGGCCACCGATCCAAGGAGCGTTTGAACCTCTTCAAAAGACCACGGCGTCATTTTACGAGCTGCCGTCGTGAGTCGGATAAAAACAAACGTGATCTCTGCTGCAGCTGGAGATTTTACAGATGGAGAGTTGGTGCTGGTCGTCTGCGTTGCGTGGCGTAGAGTGACGACTCTCTCTGTACGATCAGCGCTCTGCAAGGTTTACACGCCACGGTTTAGTCCCTACTCGACTCGCTCTGAACCACGAGAGAACAGCCACTAAACAAGAACCCGCTTCCAGAACCAGGACCTGATTCACCTGAAAGACATGCAGTGGAAAAGCGCCAAACCCTTTTTTCTCACATGTAACACTCATGTCACACTCTCACACAGCTCCACCTGAAGTGGTACACCAAACTCTAACAGCTGCACCATTTTAAGGTGGAATGGAAAGTTCAAGAAGCTGAGAATAAGACACAGATTTCATCTTTAGTCATTTCTCGGTCACAGTTCTAATAAAGAAGCATGTGGCGGTCTGTAATTCGCCCGTTCTGTATTTCGTCGTGTGCTAAAAGGAGCTGTTTGATGTTTCTGAAATAGATAATGCATATGTGTATATTTCCATTTTTTAAACATTTTTAATAAATAAGTTGATCAGAAATGTGCAGAACAGTGCTTTGTTTGTTTCAGACTACTTATCCCAGGGCGTGGATCTGTCTGGGATCGATGTCATTGAGAATGAGCTGCTGTTTATCGGCCGCGTGCGTCTGGAGGTGGAGAACCAGGCCAAAAGAATCCTGGAGCAGGGCATGGAGATCCAGGTACAAACTACTTCCTCACAACCATTGGAGTAACTTCCCTGTTGGGGTGCAGTGTGGCTGGAGTGGGGTGTGGTGGGGTGGTGTGACAGGTGTGGTGGGATGTAGGGGGTTGTTTCTACAGAGTACAGTTGCAGAAGGGTGTTAATGGTTGAGTGTTTATTCTCTCTGCCTGTTGTGCCTCCAGAACCCGTCTCAGGTCGGCACGGCGCTGCAGGTCTTCTACAACCTGGGCATTCTGAGAGAGACCATCATCAGTGTGGTGGATGGCTACAAGGCGTCTGTCCAGGAGAACATTACCAACGCTCTGGACATTAAGGTCCTCACGCAGCCTGCTAACGTCAGAGGTGACCGTGTTTGTGTTTACACCAGTGCTTTTGGAGTTTTAAACCCTGTGTCCACTCTGTTAGACACCACTACCTTATTAGTCACTGCCCACAGGACGCTGTCGGCTGGATGTCTTTGGTCGGTGGACTGTTCTCGGTCCAGACACTGAGGGGTTTAAAAACTCCAGCAGCACTGCTGTGTCTGATCCACTCTACACCAGCACAACACACACTAACACACCACCACCACGTCAGTGTCACTGCAGCGCTGAGAATGATCCACCACCACATCACACCTGCTCTGTGGGGGTCCTGAGCGCTGAGGAACAGGGGGAGAGGGGGTAATAAAGTATGCAGAGCCACAGATGAACAATAATATGCACCTGTATGGTCAGTGCGTGCAGAAAGGAGGTGGTGGTTGTAATGTTCTGGCTGATGTGTGGATGTGGTGTCTGTAGGAGCCCCTGGCAGAGCTGTAATTCCCATCCCAGGAAACACAGCCACCTTCCGAGCTGCTCTTTGGACCAACCTGGAGAAGCTGATGGACCACATCTGTGCTGCCTGCAGTCAGGTACGGCACAAACCACTCACTCACCTCACACCTGTCCCTGGCTTGGAGTTCACGAGTGAATGAATGAATGGTTCTACTCATACAGTGCTCTTCAAGACCACCCCCCACAGTTCTTTACATTGTGTGGGATACTGCAGTGCTTTTCAATGTGGTTCCTACTCGACTCCACGGCTCTACACGTCATCTCCCCTCCTCCACCAGGTGAATCAGGTCCTGGTTCTGGAAGCGGGTTCTTGTTTAGTGGCTGTTCTCTCGTGGTTCAGAGCGAGTCGAGTAGGGACTAAACCGTGGCGTGTAAACCTTGCAGAGCGCTGATCGTCCAGAGAGAGTCGTCACTCTACGCCACGCAACGCAGACGACCAGCACCAACTCTCCATCTGTAAAATCTCCAGCTGCAGCAGAGATCACGTTTGTTTTTATCCGACTCACGACGGCAGCTCGTAAAATGATGCCGTGGTCTTTTGAAGAGGTTCAAACGCTCCATGGATCGGTGGCCGACGAAAGAATCCAGCGAGAGCTGGACGCTGCAACAAGGAAGGAACAAACTCTACTGATCTGTCTGAACTGATGACGGAGCTGTGTTCAGTCCCAAACAACAACAACACGCCAATACACCATGAGTAAACACCGCTTAGATGTTTGTCTTCTGCAGATTTTCTCCAGACCATGGGGCTCGTATGAACAGATATAACATAGGTCTGTCTCCTCTGAATCCACTGCTGGGGCCATTGGTGAATGAAGGTCTTTCTTCCACTCATCCAGGGACTTTTATTTTGTATCACAGCTTTTATTAAACCACTGTGCTGTGGTCAGTTGCTGTCCACCGTAGATCCACGCAGAACAGTCACTGCTGTTAGATCTACAGCAGTTACACAGTTCCCTCTCACAGAGATGTATTGAGAGATGTTGTGGTTGTCAGGTGTTCATCACCTCAAAAAGCAGGGGTGGAACGATGGAGGAGGTGAATGTCCCTCTGAGGTTAACTCAATGGTGATGATGTTTCACTGTTTGTAGGTGCAGCATCTTCAGAAGGTCCTGACCAAGAAGAGAGACCCCGTCACACACGTGTGCTTCATTGATGAAATCGTCAAGGTGAGCTCCTCCACACGGTCCCTCCAGTCTGGCTCCTGTTACATCTGATTCATTCATCACCCACTCATCATCTATCTATCAACCTTCCATTTAATCCATCCATCTCTCTCTCTCTCTCTCTCTCTCTCTCTCTCTCTCTCTCTCAGGACGGTCAGCCAGACATCCTGTACATTTTCTGGAACTCAGTCACTCAGATGCTCGCGGTGGAGCTCCAGAAAACCACAGAAGGTAAGTGTTACTGAAGAAGTGAGAAACTCACAGGACGCTTTCGACTGGATGTTTTTCATATGTGGACTAGTGGAGCTGAGAGAGGGGACAGTGGAGCTGAGAGAGGGGACAGTGGAGCTGAGAGAGGGGACAGTGGAGCTGAGAGAGGGGACAGTGGAGCTGAGAGAGGGGACAGTGAGGGGACAGTGGAGCTGAGAGAGGGGACAGTGGAGCTGAGAGAGGGGACAGTGAGGGGACAGTGGAGCTGAGAGAGGACAGTGAGGGGACAGTGGAGCTGAGAGAGTGGACAGTGAGGGGACAGTGGAGCTGAGAGAGGGGACAGTGAGGGGACAGTGGAGCTGAGAGAGAGGACAGTGAGGGGACAGTGGAGCTGAGAGAGGGGACAGTGAGGGGACAGTGGAGCTGAGAGAGGGGACAGTGAGGGGACAGTGGAGCTGAGAGAGGACAGTGAGGGGACAGTGGAGCTGAGAGAGGGGACAGTGAGGAGACAGTGGAGCTGAGAGAGAGGACAGTGAGGGGACAGTGGAGCTGAGAGAGGGGACAGTGAGGGGACAGTGGAGCTGAGAGAGGACAGTGAGGGGACAGTGGAGCTGAGAGAGGGGACAGTGAGGGGACAGTGGAGCTGAGAGAGGACAGTGAGGGGACAGTGGAGCTGAGAGAGGGGACAGTGAGGAGACAGTGGAGCTGAGAGAGAGGACAGTGAGGGGACAGTGGAGCTGAGAGAGGGGACAGTGAGGGGACAGTGGAGCTGAGAGAGGACAGTGAGGGGACAGTGGAGCTGAGAGAGGGGACAGTGAGGGGACAGTGGAGCTGAGAGAGGGGACAGTGAGGGGACAGTGGAGCTGAGAGAGAGGACAGTGAGGGGACAGTGGAGCTGAGAGAGGGGACAGTGAGGGGACAGTGGAGTGAGAGAGGGGACAGTGAGGGGACAGTGGAGCTGAGAGAGGGGACAGTGAGGGGACAGTGGAGCTGAGAGAGGGGACAGTGAGGGGACAGTGGAGCTGAGAGAGGGGACAGTGAGGGGACAGTGGAGCTGAGAGAGGGGACAGTGGATGGTCTGTGTGTGTACCCACTCCTCTCTTTCTCTTCCTCTTCTCCATAGCCTCCACCTTCCTGAAGCAGGCGCTGGAGGGTGAGTTCCCCAAGCTCCTGAGGCTGTATAATGAGCTGTGGAAGCGGCTGCAGCAGTACAGCTCCAACATTCACGCCGTGCCGGTGGGCAGCGGCTCAGGACAGGACGTAGATTTGACGGTGTCTGAGGAGGACGTCCGGGACCTCTTCACGAGTCCTAAACAGGATTACGAGTGAGTCTGAGCATCGCTGGGACACGAGAGAGTCTGTGTACGTTTAATAGTCAGAATCAAGCTCTGAAGGAGGAAGAAACAAAAACAAGTCCTACGTTCAGAGCAGTGATGAAAACAATCTACAGTAAAATTCCATTATTTTCAGATTGTGAGTTTTCAAAGGCGCTTTTTAAATAACTCATTAGATATTTACAAAATTAAAACCCATGACAGGGTCATTATTTAAGAGACTCTTTTAAGGTGGAGCGTCGCGTGTGAGTAAGAAGTGACTGTATTTTTTAAAGTGGAGCGGTGTGTGTGAGTAAGAAGCGACTGTATCTTTTAAGGTGGAGCTGTGTGTGTGAGTAAGAAGCGACTATCTTTTAAGGTGGAGCTGTGTGTGTGAGTAAGAAGCGACTGTATTTTTTTAAAGGTAGAGCGGTGTGTGTAAGTAAGAAGCGACTGCATCTTTTAAGGTGGAGCGGTGTGTGTGAGTAAGAAGCGACTGTATCTTTTAAGGTGGAGTGGTGTGTGTGTTTAAGAAGCGACTGCATCTTTTAAGGTGGAGCGGTGTGTGTGAGTAAGAAGAGACTGTCTTTTAAGGTGGCGCGGTGTGTGTGAGTAAGAAGCGACTGTCTCTTTTAATGTGGAGCGGTGTGTGTGAGTAAGAAGCGACTGTCTCTTTTAATGTGGAGCGGTGTGTGTGAGTAAGAAGCGACTATCTTTTTAAGGTGGAGCGGTGTGTGTGAGTAAGAAGCGACTGTATCTTTTAAGGTGGAGCGGTCTGTGTGAGTAAGAAGCGACTGTATCTTTTTAAGGTGGAGCGGTGTGTGTGAGTAAGAAGCGACTGTATCTTTTAAGGTGGAGCGGTGTGTGTGAGTAAGAAGCGACTGTATCTTTTAATGTGGAGCGGTGTGTGTGAGTAAGAAGAGACTGTCTTTTAAGGTGGCGCGGTGTGTGTGAGTAAGAAGCGACTGTCTCTTTTAATGTGGAGCGGTGTGTGTGAGTAAGAAGCGACTGTCTCTTTTAATGTGGAGCGGTGTGTGTGAGTAAGAAGCGACTATCTTTTTAAGGTGGAGCGGTGTGTGTGAGTAAGAAGCGACTGTATCTTTTAAGGTGGAGCGGTCTGTGTGAGTAAGAAGCGACTGTATCTTTTTAAGGTGGAGCGGTGTGTGTGAGTAAGAAGCGACTGTATCTTTTTAAGGTGGAGTGGTGTGTGTGAGTAAGAAGCGACTATCTTTTTAAGGTGGAGCGGTGTGTGTGAGTACGAAGCGACTGTATCTTTTAAGGTGGCGCGGTGTGTGTGAGTAAGAAGCGACTGTTTCTTTTAAGGCGGATGGAGTGTGTGTGATGTGTTCAGATGACCGTGATGACCATCTGCTCTCTGTTGTTTCTTCAGTCCAGAGAAAGCCCTAAAGAGCTCGCTGCAGCTGTTTGAAGCGGCGTATCTCTCCAAATCACTCTCGCGTCTGTTTGATCCCATCAACCTGGTGTTTCCTCAGGGGGGGTACAGCCCCCCTTCCACTGACGAGATGGACGGCATCATCAAGACTATCGGCAGGTTTGTGCCCCATACCCCTTCAAATACATATCAGTAAGTGAAGTATGCGGAGCTACTGATGGACTACGGGCTGTAATTGTGGAACTCTGTTTATCACGTGTTTCTGTGGTGTCTGCAGTGAGCTGAACGTAGCGCTGGTGGACCCTGGACTGACCGTAGCTGTGGGCAGAAACGTGGCCAAGACGGTGCAGCTCTTCTGTGTGAAGTCTGAGCAGCTGGTAAGGATCAGGGGAAGAGTGTGTGAGGGGAAAGTAATCAGAGCTTTTAATTTGGGAAGCCGTGGCTTAAAGCCCCTGGGAACGTGAATCTGAGTTTTCTTTCTAATGAAGTTCACCTGGGCCCTAGACACAAATCTACCAATCATTTCTTATGAATCCTCCTAACGTAATCAGCACTGCTCTCCTCTCGGTGTAGAAGGGGCTGTTCTAAAATAAGTAACACATATGTAAGCTTTACTCTGACCAATCACAGGTCTGACATGACTCAACCCTCCCTTTGAGTCAGAGCAGTCTCACACTCGAGTCATAAACATACTTTTAATGTTCAGTAAAACAGGTGCTCGTTATGTGGTGTAAACCCACAACCTGTTCCCAGCCCTGTTCAGAACGCCCGCTTTCAGCACCTGTTCCTTTAAATGATAATGAGCCGCTCGCTGTTCACCCCGACCCCGAGCGCACAGCAGTGAGGAGCGAGGAGCAGAAGCTCTGGTTTTTAGCCGTTTTCACTCTGTTCTCTTTCTTCTCTGTTTTTACTCAGTGCTCTTATTTCTCCGCGCTCGTTCTGTCTGTTTTGCTGAGTTTAACCTCGTCTTTGCGCTCTCACATAAACACGGGTCCAGCGCTGTGATTGGACAGACTCAGACGAGGGGGCCCTTGACATCAGAAGCGGAGCAGGATGGATGAACTCGGCAAAGGAGGAGTGCTCACTGACCCCAGTTTAGAGAAATTTGTGCACAGTCTTTGAGAGAAAGAGGCCTGTTGTGAACGTAGAAAAAGTCTTAGATCTTTGAGTTCATCTCATGAAAAACGGGAGCAACAACAAAAGTGTTGTGTTTATATTTTTGTTCAGTTTATAAAACATTCTTTAGAAGTTTCTAAATGTGTTCCCAGGGGCTTTACAGCTAGGAGAGGTCATCTTAGGATGGGACGAGTGGTGTGGGAGAAGGAACAGCACTTTATCCTCTCAACATCCACAGGGAGCTCAGAATAACGTACAAACCATTTATTAAGTGTCTTTCTCTCTCTCTCTCTCTCTCTCTCTCTCAGCTCTGTACACAAGGGGACGCCAGTCAGGTGATCGGGCCGCTGACGGAGGGTCAGAGGAGGAATGTGGCAGTAGTAAATTCACTGTATCAGCTGCAGCAGGCTGTGACTAAAGTGAGTATCTCACACTGTCCTTCGCTGGAGGTCGAGGAGTGGAGTAAATCAGTACTGAGTCCTGTGTGTTCTCCCCCTGTGTAAACAGCCCTGTTCAGAACGCCCGCTTTCAGCACCTGTTCCTTTAAATGATAATGAGCCGCTCGCTGTTCACCCCGACCCCGAGCGCACAGCAGTGAGGAGCGAGGAGCAGAAGCTCTGGTTTTTAGCTGTTTTCACTCTGTTCTCTTTCTTCTCCGTTTTTACTCAGTGCTCTTATTTCTCCGCGCTCGTTGTGTCTGTTTTGCTGAGTTTAACCTCGTCTTTATGCTCTCACATAAACACGGGTCTAGTGCTGTGATTGGACAGACTCAGACGAGGGGGCGGGGCCTTTCTAAAGTCTCTGCACTTGACGTCAAATGGATCAGAATCAGAACGGCTCGTTTTGTCCTGTGTTTCTGACATAAACAGCACACAGAAAACTGACAGGCAGCTTGCACTATGGAATAAGTTGCTGTGGATGAGATAATGTTTCTAACAGAGTGATGAAAACCTGTGTGTGTTTAGGTGATTTCTGGGCTTGTCCTCTCTCAGGAGGCAGAGCAGGCACTTACAGCATCTTTGGAGGTAAAAACACACACTTACTATATACTACATACTCACACAGATCAGCCGTTATATTAAAAATGACCGCATTTATTCTACACTCACTGTCCACTTCATCAACACTGTAGTCTACCATTGCTCTGCATACTTTATTACCCCCTGTTCCTCAGCGCTCAGGACCCCCACAGAGCAGGTGTGATGTGGTGGTGGATCATTCTCAGTGCTGCAGTGACACTGACGTGGTGGTGGTGTGTTAGTGTGTGTTGTGCTGGTGTAGAGTGGATCAGACACAGCAGTGCTGCTGGAGTTTTTAAACTTCTCAGTGTCACTGCTGCACTGAGAATGGTCCACCTCCACATCACAGACAGAGGTGCTGACAGACTGCAGAGGCGTGGTGTTTACTGTGTGTTTGTTGCAGTCAGTGCAGGCTCTGATGGGCAGCGCAGTGCAGCCGCTGCTGATGTCCGTCACAGACTCTGTGGAGGCCATTCTCATCACCATGCACCAGGAAGACTTCTCAGGGTAAATATACTCCACTGAATATTCACACACACACACACACACACACACACACACACACTCACACTCTAAAGCCTTTTTGACAGGATTTAAGAGGAACTCCTAACAGTCAATTATTTATTGATCACTTGATACGAATTCATCTGAAAATATTGTTTCAGAATATTTAATTTGTGTGTGTGTGTGTGTGTGTGTACTGTAGCCCCCTCCCTGCAGGAGATAAGCCGGACATGCCTTGCTCTCTGTACATGCGAGAGCTGCAGGGGTTTGTGGCCCGTGTCATGAGCGACTACTTCCGCCCCCTGCAGTGTCTGGACTTCCTTTACGACCGCACGGAGGCCATAGCCCAGCGCTCCATCTCCCTGTTTGTGCGGCACGCCTGCCTCCTGCGGCCCCTCGGGGAGGGGGGCAAGATGAGACTGGCAGCTGACTTCGCCCAGGTGAGGATAGGGGCGGGAGGTGCTTCATAAATCAGTGACAAATAGAAACGTGAAGCTTTCAGCACAGACCTCTGAGGTGTGTGTGTGTGTGTTGTAGATGGAGCTGGCCGTGGCTCCTCTCTGCAGACGAGTATCAGATCTAGGACGAGCTTATCGCCTGCTGCGTTCATTCAGGTGAGTGTGTCTGTGTGAGTGTGTGTGTGTATGTGTGTGTATAAGGTGTGTGTATCTCCTATGAATTTCAGTTGTTTCACTTTAAATAGTGAGTTCCAAACAGGCCACGTCCAAATTCATCTCCACACAGTGAGGTCTTTACTCGCCGTCGCAGCAGAAGTTTGTCAAATATGTTTTAAATGTTTCTCTGTGGTGTGTTTTTTGTGATTAAAACCTTATCCGCTCTTCAGGGAAAGAACCTAAAAACACAGTGTCACTGCGCTCCGTCCCCGACTCTGACACTGCCTCCATCTGTAACTGGTCTAAACCCACACTCACACGGGCTTCTGGACACAGTATTGTCCCCAAGAACAGAACAAACCCATCACAGTCTTCTGCAGCTTTTTCCTGATGGAGCTCAGAACCAACGCAGCGCCCAATAAACTCCTCACCCTCCACACGGCTTCAGTCTTAGGTTCTTTTCTGTTGAAGAAAATAACTGTGTGTGTGTGTGTGTGTGTGTGTGTGTGTGTGTTTTTCAGGCCTCTTCTCTTTCAGACGAGTGAGCACATAGCCAGCAGTCAGGCCATCGGTGATCTGATTCCATACAGCACCATCCTCCACTTCTTCTTCACTCGGGCCCCACCTGAACTGAAATCTCCTCACCAGGTACACACACAGCTGGGGGCAGTTCTGGGTTCGGTGCCTTGCTCAAGGGCCCCTCAGCCGTGGATGTTGAGGGAGGAGGACAGCTCTGTTCCTTCTTTCCTGCTGCTCGTGGAAATAGAACCAACGACCTCTAAGCCCTCTGCTCTAAACATTAGACCACAGCTGCCACATTAACATTAGAACAATATAACAGTGTTTTGTGTTTGTGAGCCTTGCTCTACCTCCGCCTCTAATCCACCCCCCACCTGTTACAGCTGAGTGCGCACTTTAGAGAGAAGGTGGTGTTACACTCTGCTGCGTGCTTTTCTCATCCGTACTCTTCCTGTTTAATTCCCAGAGAGCGGAGTGGTCGATTGCGCGCTACTCTCAGTGGCTGGATGATCACCCCTCAGAGAAGGACCGCCTCACTCTCATCAGGTAACGCCTCCCAGATTCTGATCCTTCTGTCTCTCAGACATTTGCAGCTGGAAGCAAGGAATCTGAAGAAATGAGCGTTTCTTTATTAACGACTTTCTCCTCACCGTCAGAGTCTGGTTTATAAAGTTAGTGTCGACCAGCTCTGGTCTGAGGTCAGTGACGAGAGCACCACAGAGAACAGATGGATCATTACAGTTCTGAAAGAGGCTGGTATTTAACTGTTAGGGAAACAGAGGAGGATCTGAGAGTTAGTGAATGTTAATATCAGCTGTGTTCAGGGCGTGAGAAAGAGCTCTAAACATGCATCAGGTTAACGTTAGTCTCTGGCCGTGTCCCAAACCACATACTGCTGCTCTGAACACTGAATACACCACCACCCTCAGCAGTGTCTCTGTAGTGTAGTGTGTAAAGGTCTATAGTGTGAATATATACACCGCCCTCAGCAGCGTCTCTGTAGTGTAGTGTGTAAAGGTGTATAGTGTGAATATATACACCCCCCTCAGCAGTGTCTCTGTAGTGTAGTGTGAATATATACACCACCCTCAGCAGTGTCTCTGTAGTGTAGTGTGAATATATACACCACCCTCAGCAGTGTGTCTGTAGTGTAGTGTGTAAAGGTCAATAGTGTGAATATATACACCCCCCTCAGCAGTGTCTCTGTAGTGTAGTGTGTAAAGGTCTATAGTGTGAATATATACACCTCCCTCAGCAGTGTCTCTGTAGTGTAGTGTGTAAAGGTCTATAGTGTGAATATATACACCTCCCTCAGCAGTGCCTCTGTAGTGTAGTGTGTAAAGGTCTATAGTGTGAATATATACACCGCCCTCAGCAGTGTCTCTGTAGTGTAGTGTGTGTAAAGGTCTATAGTGTGAATATATATACACCACCCTCAGCAGTGTCTCTGTAGTGTAGTGTGTAAAGGTCTATAGTGTGAATATATACACCTCCCTCAGCAGTGTCTCTGTAGTGTGTAAAGGTCTATAGTGTGAATATATATACACCACCCTCAGCAGTGTCTCTGTAGTGTAGTGTGTGTACAGGTCTATAGTGTGAATATATACACCACCCTCAGCAGCGTCTCTGTAGTATAGTGTGAATATATATACACCACCCTCAGCAGTGTCTCTGTAGTGTAGCGTGTAAAGGTCTATAGTGTGAATATATACACCACCCTCAGCAGTGTCTCTGTAGTGTGTAAAGGTCTATAGTGTGAATATATACACCTCCCTCAGCAGTGTCTCTGTAGTGTAGTGTGTAAAGGTCTATAGTGTGAATATATACACCACCCTCAGCAGTGTCTCTGTAGTGTAGCGTGTAAAGGTCTATAGTGTGAATATATACACCACCCTCAGCAGTGTCTCTGTAGTGTGTAAAGGTCTATAGTGTGAATATATACACCTCCCTCAGCAGTGTCTCTGTAGTGTAGTGTGTAAAGGTCTATAGTGTGAATATATACACCACCCTCAGCAGCATCTCTGTAGTGTAGTGTGTAAAGGTCTATAGTGTGAATATATACACCCCCCTCAGCAGTGTCTCTGTAGTGTGTAAAGGTCTATAGTGTGAATATATATACACCACCCTCAGCAGTGTCTCTGTAGTGTGTAAAGGTCTATAGTGTGAATATATACACCTCCCTCAGCAGTGTCTCTGTAGTGTAGTGTGTAAAGGTCTATAGTGTGAATATATACACCGCCCTCAGCAGTGTCTCTGTAGTGTAGTGTGTAAAGGTCTATAGTGTGAATATATTCACCACCCTCAGCAGCATCTCTGTAGTGTAGTGTGTAAAGGTCTATAGTGTGAATATATATACACCACCCTCAGCAGTGTCTCTGTAGTGTAGTGTGTAAAGGTCTATAGTGTGAATATATACACCCCCCTCAGCAGTGTCTCTGTAGTGTGTAAAGGTCTATAGTGTGAATATATATACACCACCCTCAGCAGTGTCTCTGTAGTGTGTAAAGGTCTATAGTGTGAATATATACACCTCCCTCAGCAGTGTCTCTGTAGTGTAGTGTGTAAAGGTCTATAGTGTGAATATATACACCGCCCTCAGCAGTGTCTCTGTAGTGTAGTGTGTAAAGGTCTATAGTGTGAATATATATACACCACCCTCAGCAGTGTCTCTGTAGTGTGTAAAGGTCTATAGTGTGAATATATACACCACCCTCAGCAGTGTCTCTGTAGTGTAGTGTGTAAAGGTCTATAGTGTGAATATATACACCGCCCTCAGCAGTGTCTCTGTAGTGTAGTGTGTAAAGGTCTATAGTGTGAATATATACACCGCCCTCAGCAGTGTCTCTGTAGTGTAGTGTGTG
This sequence comes from Hoplias malabaricus, assembly GCF_029633855.1. Taxonomy (NCBI): domain Eukaryota; kingdom Metazoa; phylum Chordata; class Actinopteri; order Characiformes; family Erythrinidae; genus Hoplias; species Hoplias malabaricus. Next base: position 72,714,954 of record NC_089803.1, on the reverse strand, counting down.
TACAGGTCTATAGTGTGAATATATACACCACCCTCAGCAGCGTCTCTGTAGTATAGTGTGAATATATACACCTCCCTCAGCAGTGTCTCTGTAGTGTAGTGTGTACAGGTCTATAGTGTGAATATATACACCACCCTCAGCAGTGTCTCTGTAGTGTAGTGTGTAAAGGTCTATAGTGTGAATATATACACCGCCCTCAGCAGTGTCTCTGTAGTGTAGTGTGTAAAGGTCTATAGTGTGAATATATACACCACCCTCAGCAGCATCTCTGTAGTGTAGTGTGTAAAGGTCTATAGTGTGAATATATACACCACCCTCAGCAGTGTCTCTGTAGTGTAGTGTGTGTAAAGGTCTATAGTGTGAATATATACACCACCCTCAGCAGTGTCTCTGTAGTGTAGTGTGTGTAAAGGTCTATAGTGTGAATATATATATACACCACCCTCAGCAGTGTCTCTAGTGTAGTGTGTAAAGGTCTATAGTGTGAATATATACACCCCCCTCAGCAGTGTCTCTGTAGTGTAGTGTGTGTAAAGGTCTATAGTGTGAATATATATATACACCACCCTCAGCAGTGTCTCTGTAGTGTAGTGTGTAAAGGTCTATAGTGTGAATATATACACCACCCTCAGCAGTGTCTCTGTAGTGTAGTGTGTGTAAAGGTCTATAGTGTGAATATATATATACACCACCCTCAGCAGTGTCTCTGTAGTGTAGTGTGTAAAGGTCTATAGTGTGAATATATACACCACCCTCAGCAGTGTCTCTGTAGTGTAGTGTGTGTAAAGGTCTATAGTGTGAATATATATATACACCACCCTCAGCAGTGTCTCTGTAGTGTAGTGTGTAAAGGTCTATAGTGTGAATATATACACCCCCCTCAGCAGTGTCTCTCTAGTGTAGTGTGTAAAGGTCTATAGTGTGAATATATACACCACCCTCAGCAGTGTCTCTGTAGTGTAGCGTGTAAAGGTCTATAGTGTGAATATATACACCACCCTCAGCAGTGTCTCTGTAGTGTAGTGTGAATATATACACCACCCTCAGCAGTGTCTCTGTAGTGTGTAAAGGTCAATAGTGTGAATATATACACCCCCCTCAGCAGTGTCTCTGTAGTGTAGTGTGTAAAGGTCTATAGTGTGAATATATACACCGCCCTCAGCAGCGTCTCTGTAGTGTAGTGTGTAAAGGTGTATAGTGTGAATATATACACCCCCCTCAGCAGTGTCTCTGTAGTGTAGTGTGAATATATACACCACCCTCAGCAGTGTCTCTGTAGTGTAGTGTGAATATATACACCACCCTCAGCAGTGTGTCTGTAGTGTAGTGTGTAAAGGTCAATAGTGTGAATATATACACCCCCCTCAGCAGCGTGTCTGTAGTGTAGTGTGTAAAGGTCAATAGTGTGAATATATACACCACCCTCAGCAGCGTCTCTGTAGTGTAGTGTGTAAAGGTCTATAGTGTGAATATATACACCGCCCTCAGCAGTGTCTCTGTAGTGTAGTGTGTAAAGGTCTATAGTGTGAATATATACACCACCCTCAGCAGTGTCTCTGTAGTGTAGTGTGTAAAGGTCAATAGTGTGAATATATACACTACCCTCAGCAGTGTCTCTGTAGTGTAGTGTGTAAAGGTCTATAGTGTGAATATATACACCCCCCTCAGCAGTGTCTCTGTAGTGTAGTGTGTAAAGGTCTATAGTGTGAATATATACACTACCCTCAGCAGTGTCTCTGTAGTGTGTAAAGGTCTATAGTGTGAATATATACACCACCCTCAGCAGTGTCTCTGTAGTGTAGTGTGTAAAGGTCAATAGTGTGAATATATACACTACCCTCAGCAGTGTCTCTGTAGTGTAGTGTGTAAAGGTCTATAGTGTGAATATATACACCCCCCTCAGCAGTGTCTCTGTAGTGTAGTGTGTAAAGGTCTATAGTGTGAATATATACACCACCCTCAGCAGCGTCTCTGTAGTGTAGTGTGTAAAGGTCTATAGTGTGAATATATACACCACCCTCAGCAGTGTCTCTGTAGTGTAGTGTGTAAAGGTCCAGTGTGTGGTTTGGGACACAGCCTCATTCTCTAACGTTAATGTTAATAAAATACTTTTCCACATCGTTATAAACTCAGTATTTTACTCCTTATTTACACAGGGATCAGCTTAGAGCGAATATTCTGGGTTTGGGGTTGGCTTTGATATATTTTTTTGGGGAGGGGTTAGAGTCAGACTCCCTCCTCCGCGCTGCACCTGCCGTTGCTGTGTGGGTGCAGTTTTCCTTCCGATCGAGAAGAAGCCCCACGGGGAACCAGGGGGAATGAGGTGTTGGAAAGGAACCCCCCGCCGTGGATTAGGTTTCACAGCGCGACACGACGCCCACCGTCACCTCTTTCCTCTCACCTCACGACCTGGTGAATGGGGGGGGTGTCAGTCAGGATTCAGTGAGGGTCAGTGAGTGTGGACAGATATTTGGACTGAGCTTTTATTTCTAATTCCAGGGGCGCTCTGGAGGCGTATGTGCAGTCTGTACGAGCCAGACAGGGGAAGAACTTCGCACCTGTGTATCCCATCATGCTCCAGCTTCTGCAGAAAGCCACCAGTGGGACATGAAGTACCCAGAACACAGAGCGATGCTACAGTTGTGCGCCCTGAGGTTTCCTGATGATGTCGTGGGGTGGGGATCTGATCGAGTTCTTATTTAGCCCTGATTTAACTGACTTTATTAATAATTATTAGTGGTTGTGGGATAATGAGCTGTAAATGTTTAATAAAGGCCTTCCAGAAAACACTAGATCATTCATTCATTCAGGTGCTTTTCAAACTCTGAACGTTTGCTGCGTTATAAAATATAACTGACACTGGCCGATTTCTTTAACCATTTCTCTGTCTTCCCGAGGAGTGAAGAGGGCAATGTGACATTTTTCAGAGTTCTGATGCCCTGTGTTCCACATTAAATATTGAAGCAGTTACATTCTAGCACCTGAGGCTGCTGCAGTATTTAAGGTGGAACTGGAGGTTTGAACAGAACTCTGTAGAATGAGAATCTGAGCTGAGCTCCATGTCACTGAAGAGTGAGGAGAGGGGGGTAATCTCTGATTGTGGAACTCTTCTGAAGGAGAATGAGGCTCTAAATGTAACTAAAGTCCAGCAGCTCCTCTGATATCACTGCAGACTGGTGCAGAGCTGCTGTTTTATTTGTGTTCTGATGAAGTATCAGGGTGTTGAAGGGTCGTCCCGTGTCGTAGGGGGAGATTTAATCACTGCACCCTGTTACTCAGCTCCAAGGGGAGAGAGGATACTCAGAAACTAGGGGGAGGGGGGAAGTAAGGAATGGGACTCCCCCATTAATGCAGGTGTAACTTTGTGCATGTTTATTATATTTTTTCTTGTTAGCCCAGGTTTTTACAAGTCACCAGTCCATCAGAGGGCATCACTCACAAACAACACCAGTTACACCATGTTCTGCTTTACTACAAAGTTAGGGTCCAGTACAGTGGGTCGGGAGGGGGTTTCCATTAACTACAGAGCACCATCGTTTCAGTCTAAAATCTTCCTATGGAAGTCTAAAATGCTAGTGTTAGTTTTAGCACCATTGGTTTAAGACGTGTCCACGATCTCAGCTTGAACAGACGTTACACACCACGAGCACACGTTAACATCAACATCGTCGTCCAGCCGAGCGAGAGGCAGCAGGACGAGACACCGGACCGAGCAGTGGTCACCGCGCCTCGTCCTGGTCCTTCCTCTTTAAAAACGAACAAAGCTAAGTCTAAAGCGCTGCTCTTCTGTACAATGCGCTTGTGGAATATTACAACTATCTACAGTGCAGTAAAACCTCGCCGTACAAAAATATATTACAAATCTCCAGGAAGTCTCCAGGGATATTTACACGGGCGCGATCGGGTCAGACAGGACGTCCAGCGAGAGGGAGGATGACGGTCCCGCGATTCAGCTTCCGTCCGGAGGTGAGGGTTAGAGGCCGGGTTCCTCTTCCACAGAGGGACACGGTGAAGCTTCTCTGCAGCTTCCGCAGGCTCTGAGCATCAACAGGAGAAAGAAGAAGGGCTGATGGGAGAAACTGGGTCTAGAATAATCATCTCCCCTAAGGATCCGGTCGTCCGCGTCAGCAGGCGATTAGAGAGGAGCTCCTCCGCTCTCAGAAAAACATCCTGGAGAGAGAGAGAGAGATTGATTTACTTTGCTATTACACATCCACAACACTAGGGCTGAATCTCAAATATCTCTCTGTACACTATGTAGAGCACAGTGTAGTGTTATTAGTGCACTTCACAGATTATAAAACTAAGTAGGGAACTGGGTGCTATTTGGTGTAGTTTACATGCAGCACCAGGAAAGAAAACAATGCCACGGCGTCTGAATATTTCCCTCAAGTTGTTCCACCTCTTTATTCGTTCAGTGACGTCCAAACTGAATCTCTGGCTGTGAATGTGCTGCTGCCTGCGCTGTGTGAAGAAGAAGGGTTCACATTTCTGGAGTTACACCAGGGGTGGGCTAAAATAATATCACGATATTTCAGGGTGTTTTGGTGATAACGATGTTCTTGACGAAACGAACAAAACACGGAAAAACAATTTCAAAAACACACTGCTGCAACAAAAATAAATGTTATACTAGTATTATATTATATTAAATACCTTTGATATATATTAATCAAATTAAATTGTTATTGGTTAAGTTTTATTTTACTACAAACAACATTTGCTTACATTGTTAACAATAACCTAACAAGATTGTGATTTTGTAAACAATTCATTCATTGTCTGTAACACACCACACTGGAGCGGGACTCGAACCCACAACCTCAGGACCCTGGAGCTGTGACAGAGACACCACCTGCTGCTCCACTGTGACGCTCTAAATAATGTAGAAAATAAATCTACTACACGACCAGAACGCAGTGTGAACAAACAGTAAACGTAGAAATTTACACACAGACCGCCCTTAAACCTCCACAGTAAATAACACACACACACACAGAACAGTGTCTGAGTCGAGTCAGTGGAGGGTCTCTGCTGGGCTCAGAGCTCATTGGCTGTTGAACTGTTGTGTTTTCGATTTTCCTCGTCCTCAGCCGGGTGTTTCTGCTCGAGGAAGTGGAACAGATCAGTTGTGTTTCTTGTGGTTTATTGGACGTCTGATATTCTGTGGCCACGCCCCCTTCACACGACTGAAGCCACTCCCCTTTTAGAGCAGATTCCTCCTCCTCCTCCTCCTCAGAGCCACTCTCCTCCGTACTTCACTGTGTCTAAACGCCTCGTATAAAGAGTGTGTGGCGTGTTACAGGTAACTGCAGGTCGTCACGGTTATTACTATATATCAACCCCACTGACAGGGGGCGCTGTAAGAGATCATCAGTGTTACTCACTTCACCTGGTGGTTATCGTGTGGCTGACTGGGGTCTCTCATGACGCCACAAGGTTGGGCTAAAGCAGCTTTCTAACAGGAACCCAACAGACAGCAGTGCTCACCTGTAAATGTTGGGGTCCAGCAGCACGGCTGTGTCCTGCGGCAGCTGGGAGAGATGCACCACTTTGGTCTTCATCTGCTGCCGGTCACTCTCGCTCACCCAGGAGTCGGGGAGTCTGTACGGGGAGAGGAAAACAGAGGGAGGTGCAGTGAGGAACTACAGACGAAATGCACTGTTTAATGCTGAGGCTCATTTATTCTCCCTTTAAATATCATCACTGTCCAATGGAAACCCTGTATCTTTCTGTGTGTATGTGTGTGTGTGTGTGTGTATAATTACAGCATCATCTGAACACAGCAGCTGTCCTTCACACTGTGTGTAAATCCCATGACGAATGACCAATAGAAACACTCCAAAATTACTCTCAATAACATCTTTCTACATTGACTTCCACTGAAAATGAAGGTTTCACCATCTTCTGTAAAGTTACTGTTTTCAAGGAGTTTTTCTCTGAACATTTCATTCCTGGAACCATCACTGCCTCATACTTCTGTCTCTCTCTAGTGGGTGCAGATGTTAAACACTCCATCCACTAGAAGGCAGCACAGAGTTAAAAGTTGCTACCGGCGGTGGAGGAGCTGATAAATAAATGTTTTTCGGTAGAGACGAGACATCGGGGGATGGAGAATTCATTCATTTATCATCTGTGACCCTTATCCAGTTTAGAGTGACACAGGGAGAACACACCACACTCCTCACAGACAGTCACCCGGAGGAAACCCACGCAGACACAGAGAGAACACACCACACTCCTCACAGACAGTCACCCGGAGGAAACCCACGCAGACACAGGGAGAACACACCACACTCCTCACAGACAGTCACCCGGAGGAAACCCACGCAGACACAGAGAGAACACACCACACTCCTCACAGACAGTCACCCGGAGGAAACCCATGCAGACACAGAGAGAACACACCACACTCCTCACAGACAGGGGACAATGTACTCACATGTCCTCAGGGGTCCAGTGGAGCAGCACCTTCACTTTCCCAGAATCCTCCTTCCGCCTCGCAATAACCTACACATAGAAATACAGAGAGACGTGTAGCCAAAGACTGTGAGAACAGAATTACACCTGGTTTACAGCTTATTCTTTACCTCGACATTTTCAGCTTAAAATGATTGTTTACATTTAAGGTGTTCGCAACACAATTCAAACTCTTATTAAATAGATTTAAAATCATTTAGAAACTTTTATAAGGGTAGTGTAATTTTAAAGTCGTACTGCGCTCTGTGTGTGTGCACAGCCCCTAATCATTAGTGTGTGTGTGTGTGCACAGCCCCTAATCATTAGTGTGTGTGTGTGTGTGTTCACGGCCCCTAATCACTAGTGCGTGTGTGTTCACGGCCCCTAATCACTAGTGCGTGTGTGTTCACGGCCCCTAATCACTAGTGCGTGTGTGTTCACGGCCCCTAATCACTAGTGCGTGTGTGTTCACGGCCCCTAATCACTAGTGCGTGTGTGTTCATGGCCACTAATCACTAGTGTAGAGTATTGACCAGAGGAGGATGGGTCACCCCTTGTGAGCCTTGGTTCCTCCCAAGGTTTCTTCCTCAGCTGGGGGAGTTTTTCCTTGCCACTGTCGCCCCTGGCTTGCTCACTTGAGGGTTTTACATTTGTCTTTACATTTCATGTCAAATCTTGTCTTACTGGAATTCTGTGAAGCTGCTTTGTGACAACATCAGTTGTGAAAAGCGCTATATAAATAAATTTGATTAGTGTGTGTGTTCATGGCCACTAATCACTAGTGTGTGTGTGTTCACGGATGGGTTAAATGCAGTTAGAATGTATAAATATTTCCACAATGCAGTAACAAGTACAAGTAGGAAGACATGGTGTAGCCTAAAGGAGAAGTATTTTACACTGTCATGAGGATCATTTGTCAGGGCTGTGAAGTGCACTTTCTAAGGACTGCTGCTGACCCGTGTTAGCGTGTTTCTTGAAGCCTGTGTTCTTTGGCACCTCTTAAGCTGGGGCTACACTACACAACTTTTAACCTGATTCTAAATAGTTTTGCCTCGAAATCGCATTTCGGAAAATATATCGACATCAGAAAATGTCTTATGACGGCCCTCGCCCTCTGCTGGCCGGAGGAGGAAGTGCAGTCTTACCGTGCTGTGAAACACCACACTGTGGCCCTTGCCCTGGCTCTCAATGTGGGTTGCCAGATTGAGGCAGATGGCGCGGTGACGGATGGCATCCATGGTCTGCGCGTCAAAGAAGTCGTGCGGCCGAGCTGAGGAGAGGAGGATGAAAGACGGAGTTAAAACGCAGGCACATGAAAGGCAGACGCTCGAGACGTGAGACAGGTGGACGCTGCCGAGGGCAGTGATACATACGTAATGACCGCCTGCGTTTGTTCTTCAGCTTTCTGCGCTTGTTGATGCCCGCTTTAGAAGGCGACTCCTCCTTCAGCTTCGCTTGGCTCGATAACTTGGACGTGTTCTGAGAGCTAAAGTGGGTGGGCACGTGGCGCGCAAGCCCCCCCTGGGAGGCGAACGTGGCATTGCAGCCGCCCACTACACACTGCAAAAAGAGAAGTCTGAATTTTAGCTTAAAAATTAAGAGAAAGACACAAAATAAACATCAAAGCAAATGTATATCTTTTGTAAGGACCAGATCAAACAGGTCAGTGTGCGATCAGCCTCACCTTGAAGGGCTTGTCCCCGCTGTGGGACAGCATGTGTCTCTGGAGCCAGCTCTGACTGGTGGACGGAGTGTTGTACACTTTGCAGCCCTTCCACAGACACACAAACACCTACACACACACACACACGGTTACAGAGGTAAAGATATCGAGGTAGAGAGACAGGAAGATGGAGGGAAGGAGAGATATAGCGAAAGAGAGAGAGAGAGAGAGAAGGAGACTGACCCCTCCGCGCTGGCCGTCCACGTGGACTCCGCGGATGTGTTCTGCAAGATCCGGGCTGCTGTTGAAAAGCAGTGGACACTGGTCCCAGCAGCAGGGGTAGGAGGAGCCTTTGGCGGACGGCACAGGAACCCCTCCGTGTCCGTTCATCATGGCTGGGGTCGAGCGCCCACTGGACGCCGTGCTCTCCATGTCCATCAGAGTGCTGCTGATACTGAGACACACAAACACAGGGAGTTACAGCATCCAACCCCCGTCTCTAAGGGGAACAGAGGACTTTGGAAACCACAACAACGGCGGTGGTAACGTTAAGCGGTGTTTACTCATGGTGTATCGGCGTGTTGTTGTTGTTTGGGACTGAACACAGCTCCGTCATCAGTTCAGACAGATCAGTAGAGTTTGTTCCTTCCTTGTTGCAGCGTCCAGCTCTCGCTGGATTCTTTCGTCGGCCACCGATCCAAGGAGCGTTTGAACCTCTTCAAAAGACCACGGCGTCATTTTACGAGCTGCCGTCGTGAGTCGGATAAAAACAAACGTGATCTCTGCTGCAGCTGGAGATTTTACAGATGGAGAGTTGGTGCTGGTCGTCTGCGTTGCGTGGCGTAGAGTGACGACTCTCTCTGGATGATCAGCGCTCTGCAAGGTTTACACGCCACGGTTTAGTCCCTACTCGACTCGCTCTGAACCACGAGAGAACAGGGACATCCTGTATTCATGCCTCTCCTGTAACTGATCCAGCCTAGTGTTAGGGTCATGTTGGGTCCTGGGACCAATGTGTGTGAGGCAGGAACACACCCAGGAGAGGGCGCTGCTCTGTTACAGTGAGAACTGAATTAATCAAACACAAAGTGCTTAAGAAACTTGATGCCTTCCAGCCTCAGCACTTTACATTCTCTCATGCAGAAAACCTGGGCCACGTGGGTCTGGGGCTCTCAGCAGAGCACATGCAGCTGTGGCATGCCCCTGAGAAAAATAAAACGCTCCTGGCCTCAGTCCGGGACAAAGGCATGTCAACACAAAGGAGATGAATGGGTGAATAGAGCGGCAGGGGGCCTGGGTAAAGAATTAAGATCCAGACACATAAAATGTGTCCTTATACACTAGGCTTTCTACAAATGGCATTAGTTAAAGCTCGCCTCACACACAAACACACACACACTCTTCTGGATCTTTATTCTAAAGGTAAAGTTGAACATGTTTACTGTTGTTCTCCCCTCAGAGCAGGTAAAGGAGTGACACCATGATGTTTCATGCTTTCAAACCTAACTGAGTTTAGAGCAGGTTCAGCCACAAGAACACGCACTGTGTCAGAGTGGATCTAACTCTCAAAGACTAGACTGGTGTCAGGGCTGGAGTTCAGAGGTTGCGAGGCTGTGCCACGTTAAAACAACACCGTGTTGGGGCCGGACGATAACTCGATATCAATATATATCACAGTATAAAAAGTCAGTAACGATATAATTCTGAAACACATTTTCAGTATCTCTGTTCATATATTTTACAGCATCTGTCGCTGACTGACGGTCATTAGGGGGCGCTGTCGTCAGTTCACTGCCATCAATTTTTTATTTAGTTAAAAGAAGTTTAAAAAAAGTTTAAATGGTGACACCATGTTTCTTCCTGGAAGTTTTTCAGCGGATTTTATACGGTTCACATCGATATCAGAATTACATCGTATCGACCAAAATTATATATATATATAGTGTGAAACTGACCAATGGACGAAACACCAAGGACTCCCATCGCGTCACATACCTCCATGTTTCACTCAGTCTTCACTGGAGACCGATTTAAAACGACTTGCAAAAAGTTTACAGATGTTCAACTTGGCGGAGCACTTTTGCAATTTATTCGTTCATTATCTGTAACCCTTATCCAATTCAGGGTCGCAGTGAGTCCAGAGCCTACCTGGAATCATTGGGCGCAAGGCAGGAACACACCCTGGAGGGGGCGCCAGTCCTTCACAGGGCAACACACACACACACATTCACTCACACCTACGGACACTTTTGAGTCGCCAATCCACCTACCAACGTGTGTTTTTGGACTGTGGGAGGAAACCGGAGCACCCAGAGGAAACCCATGCGGACACAGGGAGAACACACCAACTCCTCACAGACAGTCCCTGGAGCTGTGTGACTGTGACACTACCTGCTGCGCCACCGTGCCGCCCACTTTTGCAATTCAATTTTATTTAAATATTCCACTACTTTGGTGAACCTCACTCAAGTAAAACCCTTTCAAACACCGCAACAAATCCACATCAGTAAAGACAAGTTCACACGAGAGATATGAAGAATTCCTGATCCCTCTCTTCACACAGTGCTTAGTTCACATACATGTCATTTATTGGGAGAGCTGACTGTTCTGGACACTGGGGGAAAAGATTCTGTTATGCTGGTAAAATGTGGGTAAACATTACTGTTAGTCAGTGTAGAGTTACTGTAGAGATTATGTAGTGGTCAGTGTAGAGTTGCTGTAGTGGTCAGTGTAGAGTTACTGTAGAGATTATGTAGCAGTCAGTGTAGAGTTACTGTAGTAGTCAGTGTAGAGTTACTGTAGTGGTCAGTGTAGAAATTATGTAGTGGTCAGTGTAGAGTTACTGTAGAGATTATATAGTGGTCAGTGTAGAGTTACTGCAGAGATTATATAGTGGTCAGTGTAGAGTTACTGCAAATTATATAGTGGTCAGTGTAGAGTTACTGTAGAGATTATGTAGTGGTCAGTGTAGAGTTACTGCAGATTATATAGTGGTCAGTGTAGAGTTACTGTAGAGATTATGTAGTGGTCAGTGTAGAGTTACTGTAGAGATTATTTAGTGGTCAGTGTAGAGTTACTGTAGAGATTATGTAGTGGTCAGTGTAGAGTTACTGTAGTGGTCAGTGTAGAGTTACTGTAGATTATATAGTGGTCAGTGTAGAGTTACTGTAGATTATATAGTGGTCAATGTAGAGTTACTGTAGAGATTATGTAGTGGTCAGTGTAGAGTTACTGTAGAGATTATGTAGTGGCCAGTGTAGAGTTACTGTAGATTATATAGTGGTCAGTGTAGAGTTACTGTAGAGATTATGTAGTTGTCAGTGTAGAGTTACTGTAGAGATTATGTAGTGGTCAATGTAGAGTTACTGTAGAGATTATATAGTGGTCAGTGTAGAGTTACTGTAGAGATTATATAGTGGTCAGTGTAGAGTTACTGTAGAGATTATGTAGTGGTCAATGTAGAGTTACTGTAGAGATTATGTAGTGGCCAATGTAGAGTTACTGTAGATTATGTAGTGGTCAATGTAGAGTTACTGTAGAGATTATATAGTGGTCAGTGTAGAGTTACTGTAGAGATTATGTAGTGATCAATGTAGAGTTACTGTAGAGATTATATAGTGGTCAGTGTAGAGTTACTGTAGAGATTATGTAGTGGTCAGTGTAGAGTTACTGTAGAGATTATGTAGTGGTCAGTGTAGAGTTACTGTAGAGATTATATAGTGGTCAGTGTAGAGTTACTGTAGATTATATAGTGGTCAGTGTAGAGTTACTGTAGAGATTATGTAGTGGTCAGTGTAGAGTTACTGTAGAGATTATATAGTGGTCAGTGTAGAGTTACTGTAGAGATTATATAGTGGTCAGTGTAGAGTTACTGTAGATTATGTAGTGGTCAGTGTAGAGTTACTGTAGAGATTATGTAGTGGTCAGTGTAGAGTTACTGTAGAGATTATATAGTGGTCAGTGTAGAGTTACTGTAGAGATTATATAGTGGTCAGTGTAGAGTTACTGTAGATTATATAGTGGTCAGTGTAGAGTTACTGTAGAGATTATATAGTGGTCAGTGTAGAGTTACTGTAGAGATTATGTAGTGGTCAGTGTAGAGTTACTGTAGAGATTATATAGTGGTCAATGTAGAGTTACTGTAGAGATTATGTAGTGGTCAATGTAGAGTTACTGTAGAGATTATGTAGTGGTCAGTGTAGAGTTACTGTAGAGATTATATAGTGGTCAGTGTAGAGTTACTGTAGAGATTATGTAGTGGTCAATGTAGAGTTACTGTAGAGATTATGTAGTGGTCAATGTAGAGTTACTGTAGAGATTATATAGTGGTCAGTGTAGAGTTACTGTAGAGATTATGTAGTGATCAATGTAGAGTTACTGTAGAGATTATATAGTGGTCAGTGTAGAGTTACTGTAGAGATTATGTAGTGGTCAGTGTAGAGTTACTGTAGATTATATAGTGGTCAGTGTAGAGTTACTGTAGAGATTATGTAGTGGTCAGTGTAGAGTTACTGTAGAGATTATATAGTGGTCAGTGTAGAGTTACTGTAGAGATTATGTAGTGGTCAGTGTAGAGTTACTGTAGAGATTATATAGTGGTCAGTGTAGAGTTACTGTAGATTATATAGTGGTCAGTGTAGAGTTACTGTAGAGATTATGTAGTGGTCAGTGTAGAGTTACTGTAGAGATTATATAGTGGTCAGTGTAGAGTTACTGTAGAGATTATGTAGTGGTCAGTGTAGAGTTACTGTAGAGATTATATAGTGGTCAGTGTAGAGTTACTGTAGAGATTATATAGTGGTCAGTGTAGAGTTACTGTAGAGATTATGTAGTGGTCAATGTAGAGTTACTGTAGAGATTATGTAGTGGTCAATGTAGAGTTACTGTAGATTATATAGTGGTCAGTGTAGAGTTACTGTAGAGATTATATAGTGGTCAGTGTAGAGTTACTGTAGAGATTATGTAGTGGTCAATGTAGAGTTACTGTAGAGATTATGTAGTGGTCAGTGTAGAGTTACTGTAGAGATTATGTAGTGGTCAATGTAGAGTTACTGTAGAGATTATATAGTGGTCAGTGTAGAGTTACTGTAGAGATTATATAGTGGTCAGTGTAGAGTTACTGTAGAGATTATGTAGTGATCAATGTAGAGTTACTGTAGAGATTATATAGTGGTCAGTGTAGAGTTACTGTAGAGATTATATAGTGGTCAGTGTAGAGTTACTGTAGAGATTATGTAGTGATCAATGTAGAGTTACTGTAGAGATTATATAGTGGTCAGTGTAGAGTTACTGTAGAGATTATGTAGTGGTCAGTGTAGAGTTACTGTAGAGATTATGTAGTGGTCAATGTAGAGTTACTGTAGAGATTATATAGTGGTCAGTGTAGAGTTACTGTAGAGATTATATAGTGGTCAGTGTAGAGTTACTGTAGAGATTATGTAGTGATCAATGTAGAGTTACTGTAGAGATTATATAGTGGTCAGTGTAGAGTTACTGTAGAGATTATGTAGTGGTCAGTGTAGAGTTACTGTAGATTATATAGTGGTCAGTGTAGAGTTACTGTAGAGATTATATAGTGGTCAGTGTAGAGTTACTGTAGAGATTATGTAGTGGTCAGTGTAGAGTTACTGTAGAGATTATGTAGTGGTCAGTGTAGAGTTACTGTAGAGATTATGTAGTGGTCAGTGTAGAGTTACTGTAGATTATATAGTGGTCAGTGTAGAGTTACTGTAGAGATTATGTAGTGGTCAGTGTAGAGTTACTGTAGAGATTATGTAGTGGTCAGTGTATTGCAGGGTTAATAATAGAGTTATTGCAGATTTTATTGCTGTAAACACCGACCTGTCCTCCGAGTCCATGCGGCTCAGCGGCTCTCCGTCGGAGGAGGAGGACATCTCCACGCTGGCCCTCCTCTTGATGCCGTTCCCGGGTTTGTCGGGGCAGTCCTCGGCCTTGGCGACGGCGCACTCCGCCGGGGAGGACACGCTCTCGTCCCTTTGTTCTTGCTTCAGCTCCGGCGTCACGTCCGCGGTGTTCCCCGCAGCCTCCGCGGCGCCTGCGCCTTTCGGGCTCGTCTTCGGCATCTCACACTCGGGGTCCGCTTCTTTTATTTTCTGTTTCCCTGCCTCGTCTTTCCCCGTCCTCTCCGACCCTTCTCCGCCGGAGAAAGAGCCTTCTTGGGCCGCTGCTCTGTCCTTCTCCTCCTCCTGCTCTGCCGCGGCTCCGTCCATCTTAACACACTCGCTATCAACCGGTTCCTGATCCGGAGCGCGCAGCAGGCCCTCGTCTTTCTTCTCCCCGTGTTCAGCGCTCTCTGCGCCGGCCTGTTCCTCCGCCAGAGCGGGGTCCTGCTCGGACGCGTCGGAGGCCATACTCAATCAGCGAGAAGCTAAAGTTTGAGGCCGGAGAACTGAGCGAATATCCGGACACTTGCTCTCTCCTCCTCGGCTAAAGCTACCAGCAACACACACACAACAAGAGGTTGATCCGGGACGGGAGGGGCGGGGTCAGTGACGTAGAGCATGACACAGAATGTGACGTACCTCCTTGCCTCAACACCACGTGTTCTATTCCTGCCACGTGCCTGGCTTAAAGCCCCCAACCACCCTCCCCCTGTTTTCACTCGTACAGATGTAAAATCTATTTCAAAAATAAAAGTCCCCTAACGCCTTAAAATGGTCTTATCTGAAACTCTTCACCTACATAACGGCCGGTTTCAGCGCCTGTTCCTTTAAATGATAATGAGCCGCTCGCTGTTCACCCCGACCCCGAGCGCACAGCAGTGAGGAGCGAGGAGCAGAAGCTCTGGTTTTTAGTCGTTTTTGCTCAGTTCTCTTTCTTCTCCGTTCTGGCGAAGCACAGTGATGTTTCTTTCAGAATCTAAGCAGTGGTGTGTGTTTTGATATTATTTCCACTTTGCTTGTCATTTCCTGCTGTCAATCAGTAAATCAATACAATAACAATGACAGTTTATTAGGTACCACCTACCTTCAGCACTCACTGACCCTTTAATCACTCACTATGGAGCCACACTGTAGATCACCAGCCCATCGCTCTGTACATACATCAAGATTCACACACATCAAACATGATATAAACACACTGATCAGCCACAAGATTAAAACCACTGGCAGGAGTGGAGGAATCTGGTTACAGCGCCCCCTGTTGAGGGTGTGAGGGTATATCAGGCAGTGAGTGAAGGGTGAGTTCTTGTAGTTGATGTTGGAGCAGGAGAAATGGCCAGTGTAAGTGTCTGAGGACCACACTGTGATGGTTATAAATAGCGCTGTATCGATCCTATCTCAAAGATCGGTATCGGGCCGATCCTCGTTTTACTGATATGTATCGGCTTATGTCAAATCCTCTGTTTCCTCTAGGTGTCAATATCACACTCCATCCTCCTCCGTCGTGACCAATGTGAATATCCCCTTCGAATTGTGTTTCCGTCCACTTCTCTTTTGTGAATAAACATCAGATGACGGATTTGAAGTGATGTGAGTGAAGTTTTGCTTTGATCAGAACAGTTTTTACAGAAGTGAGGTGTAATGTTAATGTGTTGGGGCCTGTTTCTGTCGTCTACGACTCATTCTTATTGTTTTTACAGGAAAGTAAATGAATGTTGTGTGGTCTCAGTGCTGTACATATGCACTAAACTACAACGCTCAGATGCTGGTGGAAAACAGAGTGTTTCTAAAGTGTGAAGAGCAGAGAAAGGGAAGGAGAGTCTGTTAAAAGTCTGCGGCGCCGGGGACAGTGGCTCAATGCGGCGCAACCAGCCGAAACACTGTTAATTCACAACACACCCCACCTCCTTTCCACGGCTCTTTTTCACATTTCCTCATTTCGATTTTAGAACTTTTCCACCACGTTTTTGGGTAAAACAAAAAACAATAATATTTGGGTTTTTTTTTTTTTAATTTTGGGCCTTTTCCAACACATTTCCACTAGTGTGTGTGTAAATGTGGGTTTCACTGCATGGACTGGGCCAATAAAGTGACTTTAACTCTAATTAAAGGGTGAGTAATTATAAAACGTGTATTGTTTTGGCTTTAATAGGCACATGAACACATACTAGTCGCATTAATGCAGACACAGGAGCTGTGAGTGTGTGGCCTGAGCTATATCACGATTCTGGGCCGGATCAACTGCCCCAGTCCGGACCTGACTGGAAATGTGCACTGTGTAACCTTAACAGTCCGGAATAGAGTGTGAGAAACACACACACACACACACAAAATCCATCACACACACACAAAATCCATCACACACACACACACACACACACACAAAATCCATCACACACACACACACACACACACACAAAATCCATCACACACACACACACACAAAATCCATCACACACACACAATCCATCACACACACACAAAAAAAAATCCATCACACACACACACAAAATCCATCACACACACACACACAAAATCCATCACACACACACACAAAATCCATCACACACACACACACACAAAATCCATCACACACACACACAAAATCCATCACACACACACAAAAAAAATCCATCACACACACACACACACAAAATCCATCACACACACACACAAAATCCATCACACACACACACACACACAAAATCCATCACACACACACACACACACACAAAATCCATCACACACACACACACACACACACAAAATCCATCACACACACACACACACACACAAAATCCATCACACACACACACACATAAAATCCATCACACACACACACAAAATCCATCACACACACACACACACAAAATCCATCACACACACACACAAAATCCATCACACACACACAAAAAAAATCCATCACACACACACACACACAAAATCCATCACACACACACACAAAATCCATCACACACACACACACAAAATCCATCACACACACACACAAAATCCATCACACACACACACACACACACAAAATCCATCACACACACACACACACAAAATCCATCACACACACACACACAATCCATCACACACACACACACAATCCATCACACACACACACACAAAATCCATCACACACACACAATCCATCACACACACACAAAAAAAATCCATCACACACACACACACACACAAAATCCATCACACACACACACACACACAAAATCCATCACACACACACACACAAAATCCATCACACACACACACAAAAAATCCATCACACACACACACAAAATCCATCACACACACACACACAAAATCCATCACACACACACACACACACACACACACACAAAATCCATCACACACACACACACACACACACACACACACACACACACACACAATCCATCACACACACACACACACACACAATCCATCACACACTCTGAAGCAGCAGTGGGTAAAAAGCCAGGACACTCGGTTTATAACAACATCAACATTTATTTCACATGATATAAAACAGATGAGATTTGCATATTGACTCTGATAACCTTTTAATAATCTTCTGCTCTGTTTATTACTGTATGGTGTACATTATATACAATATGATCTTTACAGTTTCTACAGTAATGTTAACACCAAAACCCTGCTTATTGCTTTTTTAAAACTTGTACATGTGCTATATACTCCTCTAGACCTGGACCCCGACGTGGACAGAGACCACACTAAACCGGACCTGTTCTTAATACTCTCTTTAATACTCTAGTTAAATATATCTCAGCCATAGAAAAATAAAATGTAAAGCCAGGACATTCATGAAAGTGTCGGGAAACAGTGCTGTGGGGAGGGGGGGGGGGGGTGACAGGGAGGTGGGGTCTAATCCTCAACATATTCAACAGAGTTGATTTTATACAAAGCTGAAGTAGGTGCACCCTCGTCTGCAGCCGCACGGTGACACCTCCTCAAACCGTCCTAGCGCTGTATGTTTTCTACACAGATCATAGGATATCAACACAGTACTACTTTAAAAATCAATGAGGTGTTATACAGTGCAAAAGTGTGTGTGTGTGTGTGTGTGTGTGTCAGAGAGAGAGAAAGATGGAGAAAATGGAAGTGTTAAAAAATACAGCAAAAGTAAATAAAACGGGAACAAAACAATTTGAGGAGCATTAGCCCTGGGCAGTAGGACGCGTGTGTGTGTGTGTGTGTGTGTGTGTGTGTGTACCTATCTGACAGTACCCATCACACCCCCACCCCCAAACCAATCGAAGAGCTGACTGGGGCAGTTCTAACCGTTAAAACATGGACACATCCTGAACACAGCCTTCCCTCCGCACACACAATAAAACTCTGCACACATCAGCGCCACGATAAAAACAGAAGAATAAGAAGAATATCATAAATAATGTGTGTCATGTGACCGGCTGCTGGGAGTGGTCAGTAGCGGGGGTGGGCGGGGTGAGATAATGGCTTGATCTGCAGCTCAGTTGAGTGACCATAGGTCAGCGCCGCTGCTCGGCACTAGAGGCTGCGCTGGGGCTTCAGAAGGACGTTCTTCACATGTTATCGTCTAGTGATGTCTGGGGAAGAGAAGAAAGGAGGAGTTGACATTTTTCACAAATAATAAAACAGTCTAAGGTACAAGTAGTGTGTATATGTCATCACTGTCCTAATAAAAATAGGGGAACTTCACAGGAGGAGGAAAAACTTTCAGTGGAATCAGTGTAAAAAGATTTTAATCTGGAGCTTTTCTATTGGTTTTCATCAGGAGATTTACACCCAGTGTGGAGGATAACCGCTGTGTGACGTGATCGTAATGTGACTTTGACGTGATTGTGTTGTGAGTGTGACGTGACTGTGACGTGACCATGTTGTGACTGTGACGTGGGCGTGTTGTGAGTGTGATGTGACTGTGACGTGACCGTGTTATGACGTGTTTGTGTTGTGAGTAAGACGTGACTGTGACGTGATTGTGTTGTGAGTGTGACGTGACTGTGACGTGACCGTGTTGTGAGTGTGATGTGACTGTGACGTGATTGTGTTGTGAGTAAGACGTGACTGTGACGTGATTGTGTTGTGAGTGTCACGTGGCCGTGTTGTGACGTGATTGTGTTGTGAGTAATACGTGACTGTGACGTGATTGTGTTGTGATTGTCACGTGGCCGTGTTGTGATGTGATTGTGTTGTGAGTAATACGTGACTGTGACGTGATTGTGTTGTGAGTGTCACGTGGCCGTGTTGTGCCATGATTGTGTTGTGAGTAAGACGTGACTGTGTTGTGAGTGTCACGTGGCCGTGTTGTGACGTGATTGTGTTGTGAGTGTGATGTGACCGTGTTGTGAATGTGTTGTGAGTGTGATGTGACCGTGTTGTGAATGTCACATGGCCGTGTTGTGACGTGATTGTGTTGTGAGTAATACGTGACTGTGACGTGATTGTGTTGTGAGTGTCACGTGGCCGTGTTGTGACGTGATTGTGTTGTGACTGTGACGTGATTGTGTTGTGACTGTGACGTGGCTGTGTTGTGACGTGATCGTGTTGTGAGTGTGACGTGACCGAGTTGTGAGTTTAATGTGACTGTGACATGACCGTGTTGTGAAGTGATTTTGTTGTGAGTAAGACGTGACTGTGACGTGATTGTGTTGTGAGTGTCACGTGGCCGTGTTGTGACGTGATTGTGTTGTGAGTAAGACGTGACTGTGTTGTGAGTGTCACATGGCCGTGTTGTGACGTCATTGTGTTGTGAATGTGTTGTGAGTGTCACGTGGCCGTGTTGTGACGTGATTGTGTTGTGAGTAAGACGTGATTGTGTTGTGAGTGTCACGTGGCCGTGTTGTGACGTGATTGTGTTGTGACTGTGACGTGGCCGTGTTGTGACGTGATCGTGTTGTGAGTGTGACATGACTGTGACGTGACCGTGTTGTGAGTGTGACGTGACTGTGACGTGGCCGTGTTGTGAGTGTGATGTGACTGTGACGTGGCCGTGTTGTGACGTGATTGTGTTGTGAGTAAGACGTGACTGTGACGTGATTGTGTTGTGAGTGTCACGTGACTGTGATGTGATTGTGTTGTGACTGTGACGTGATTGTGTTGTGAGTGTGATGTGACTGTGACGTGATTGTGTTGTGAGTGTGACGTGACTGTGACATGATTGTGCTATGAGTGTGATGTGGCTGTGACGTGATTGTGTTGTGACTGTGATGTGACTGTGACGTGATTGTGTTGTGAGTGTGACGTGACTGTGACATGATTGTGCTATGAGTGTGATGTGACTGTGACGTGATTGTGCTATGAGTGTGATGTGACTGTGACGTGACCGTGTTGTGAGTGTGATGTGACTGTGACGTGGCCGTGTTGTGAGTGTGATGTGACTGTGACGTGGCCGTGTTGTGAGTAAGACGTGACTGTGACGTGATTGTGTTGTGAGTGTCACGTGGCCGTGTTGTGACGTGATTGTGTTGTGAGTAAGATGTGACTGTGACGTGATTGTGAGTGTCACGTGGCCGTGTTGTGACGTGATTGTGTTGTGAGTAAGACGTGACTGTGACGTGATTGTGTTGTGAGTGTCCCGTGGCCATGTTGTGACGTGATTGTGTTGTGAGTAAGACGTGACTGTGACGTAATTGTGTCGTGAATGTCACGTGGCCGTGTTGTGACGTGATTGTGTTGTAAGACGTGACTGTGACGTGATTGTGTTGTGAGTGTGATGTGGCTGTGACGTGATTGTGTTGTGAGTGTGAGGTGACTGTGACGTGAGTGTGACGTGACTGTGACATGATTGTGCTATGAGTGTGATGTGACTGTGGCGTGATGTGACTGTGACGTGATTGTGTTGTGAGTGTGATGTGACTGTGACATGGCCGTGTTGTGACATGATTGTGTTGTGAGTAAGACGTGACTGTGACGTGATTGTGTTGTGAGTGTCACGTGGCCGTGTTGTGACGTGATTGTGTTGTGAGTAATACGTGACTGTGACGTGATTGTGTTGTGAGTGTCATGTGGCCGTGTTGTGACGTGATTGTGTTGTAAGACGTGACTGTGACGTAATTGTGTTGTGAGTGTCACGTGGCCGTGTTGTGACGTGATTGTGTTGTGAGTAAGACGTGACTGTGACGTGATTGTGTTGTGAGTGTCACGTGGCCATGTTGTGACGTGATTGTGTTGTGAGTAATACGTGACTGTGACGTGATTGTGTTGTGAGTGTCATGTGGCCGTGTTGTGACGTGATTGTGTTGTGAGTAAGACGTGACTGTGACGTAATTGTGTTGTGAGTGTCACGTGGCCGTGTTGTGACGTGATTGTGTTGTGAGTAATACGTGACTGTGA
The DNA here is from genome assembly GCF_029633855.1 of Hoplias malabaricus. Classification (NCBI taxonomy): domain Eukaryota; kingdom Metazoa; phylum Chordata; class Actinopteri; order Characiformes; family Erythrinidae; genus Hoplias; species Hoplias malabaricus. The sequence continues at coordinate 72,693,591 of NC_089803.1, read as the reverse complement.
CGTGATTGTGTTGTGAGTGTCACGTGGCCGTGATGTGACTGTGACGTGATTGTGTTGTGAGTGTCACGTGGCCGTGATGTGACTGTGACGTGATTGTGTTGTGAGTGTGACGTGATTGTGTTGTGAGTGTGATGTGACTGTGACGTGATTGTGTTGTGAGTGTGACGTGACTGTGACATGATTGTGCTATGAGTGTGATGTGACTGTGACGTGATTGTGTTGTGAGTGTGACGTGACTGTGAAGTGGCCGTATTGTGATTTTGCAGATATTTCAAACACATTTATTTAATTCCATATAAAGACTGGGTGAAAAAAAATCGACTGATGAATGTGTAGAAAAAGTGTTTGGCTCAGACCCTTCCCCCTCGGAGGCCGTGGAGAAGCACAGAGGCAGTGTAACTTTGTCAGTAGACACTGGTATTTACTTGTGTTTAATCTCTTTCTTTATGTTAACATTCATTCATTATAAATTATAATTTTGCAAGTTCTTTATTAGTGAGGAGTCTCTGCAAAGAACAGTTCACTAAGTAAATGTGGAGACTCCTTTCATTTTACTGTTTGTGAACAGTTTGTTGTTAAAATGTTGTGTCATTTATTGATGTATTCATTTATTTTTACTCTTTGGGAAAGTCCAGCCTAAGACCAGTGTGTAGCTGGGGGCTGTAGATGTCTGGAGCTGGTCTTTGATGGTGAAGCTGGTCATTTAGGCAAAACCTACCCTAAGCTGGTTAAGATTTAATCAGGTCAAGCAGCTAAACCACACTTGAGCTGGTCATGCTGTTACTATCAGCAGGGTAGTCAGCGTACAACGGAATGTGTTTTTTAGAATTAACCCCATCTGTGGCAGTGAACACACACACACCCACAGCGGTGTCATCTCCGACGCTGGGGGGGCAGTTGTGGGTTCGGTGCCTTGCTCAAGGGCCCCTCAGCCGTGGATGTTGAGGGAGGAGGACAGCTCTGTTCCTTCACTCCCACCGCCCTCAGTTTTCCTGCTGCTTGTGGAAATAGAACCAACGACCTCTCAGCCCTAAGCCCTCTGCTCTAACCATTAGACCGCTGCTGCCCAATGTAAAACAGTGCATTAGTCAGTAATGTTAATCCAGTGTTTCTTATCTTTCTGTACTTTATAAACCTGTATATCGCATTCACAGACGTGTGTACCGCATAATATCAGTGTAATATCAGAATAATGTCGTATATCGGCATCGGCTCAGATTTCTCATATCGGTGCGCCCCTAATTTGAAGTGAAAACATTGTCAGTAGTTTATGAAGCAGCTGGATTCCTGGAAGTGAATGTTATAAATAACACTGATTATGAAATGATAAGATGTGTCAGAGTTGAAGCGTCATGTTTCGTAACCGCAGACTGTTTCTAATCCTTCAGGCTGAAGTTAAAGCCAGGAGCCCACCCCCTCGGCCCGAGCAGCTCGCAGACGTATGGTGTTCACGGTGGTGGGTTTGTAATCAGCGTGGCTCCTTGGAGATAACAAATCCAACCCGGGAAACTAATTACCGGCGCTGTTCTGAGTGTCCATCATTCCTCTCTGAGCGAGAACCGTAATCACACTCAGAACGTGGGTTCCTAAAGTTTAATTCACTTCTGAAAGTCTGTAACATGTTTTCACTTCGTCATCATCAGGGGCAGCGTGGCCTAAAGATCCTAGGTGTGTCCAGAAAAACAAAGGCAGGCGGAGATGAGAAACCATGATGTATCCTCCCTCAACATCCACGGCTGACGTGTCCTTTACCAAGGCACCCAATCCCAGACCGCTTCCCAGTGTGTGTGTGTGTGTCAGTATCTATATATCCATATTTATATTCAGGTTTTGGGGTTTTTTGGGGGTTTACACACTCACACAGTGGGGACTTGTCGTTGTGGGGACAGAGACTCATGATGTGAATCATTACATTTTAAGGTGAAGATGAGCTGAGGTTGAGGTCAGAGTGAATCTGCCATTCACAAGCATTTTAATGAAAAACCTTCTTTAAGATGAAAAAGGTTATAAAGAAATAATGGAAAGAATATTTATGTTTTTTTTTTTTGTGTGTGTGTGTGTGTGTGTGTGTGTGTAATTTAAGCAGTTTGTATTGTGTTGTATTGTGTCTGAACTCTGAATAATGTTGGCACTGTGGAGAAATACTATCACACACTGTTCAATAACCCACTTTCTCTCCCAGAATATTCAGGTTTAAAGGCACTCTTTATTATTCAGTGGATATTATTTCAGTCTCTTACTCTCTCTTTTGAATTCAGTTTGAAAGTTCTCTCTGTAAAATTCACTCTTAAACGTCTGTGCCCCGAGGAGCAGCGGATCACTGAGCGCCAGAAGAGAGGAGTTTATTATCCACTGAATAATAAAGGTCTTATATGGCTGCTTTCAAGATGGCGGCCATGTTCCGGACACAGACTAAAAGATAGGCCCCTCCCCCATTACTCGCCGGGGCATCATTTTCCCTTCGCCTCTGAAATAAGAGTGTCCTCAGATTTTTGACTGTCCTCAGATTTTTGAGTGTGTGTGTGTGTGTTCACTGCCCTTAGTTCACTAATGTGTGTGTGTTCACTGCCCTTAGTGCCCTTGTGTGTGTGTGTGTGTGTGTGTTCACTGCCCTTAGTGCACTAGTGTGTGTGTGTGTGTGTGTTCACTGCCCTTAGTGCACTAGTGTGTGTGTGTTCACTGCCCTTAGTGCACTAGTGTGTGTGTGTGTTCACTGCCCTTAGTTCACTAGTGTGTGTGTGTGTGTGTGTGTGTGTTCACTGCCCTTAGTGCACTAGTGTGTGTGTGTGTGTTCACTGCCCTTAGTGCACTAGTGTGTGTGTGTGTGTGTGTGTGTGTGTTCACTGCCCTTAGTGCACTAGTGTGTGTGTGTGTGTGTTCACTGCCCTTAGATCACTAGTGTGTGTGTGTGTGTGTGTTCACTGCCCTTAGTGCCCTTGTGTGTGTGTGTGTTCACTGCCCTTAGTTCACTAGTGTGTGTGTGTGTGTGTGTGTGTCTGTGTGTGTTTGTGTTCACTGCCCTTAGTTCACTAGTGTGTGTGTGTGTGTGTTCACAGCCCTTAGTTCACTAGTGTGTGTGTGTGTGTGTGTGTGTCTGTGTGTGTTTGTGTTCACTGCCCTTAGTGCCCTTGTGTGTGTGTGTGTGTGTGTGTGTTCACTGCCCTTAGTTCACTAGTGTGTGTGTGTGTGTCTGTGTGTGTTTATGTTCACTGCCCTTAGTTCACTAGTGTGTTTGTGTGTGTGTTCACTGCCCTTAGTGTCCTTGTGTGTGTGTGTGTGTTCACTGCCCTTAGTGCCCTTGTGTGTGTGTGTGTGTTCACTGCCCTTAGTGCCCTTGTGTGTGTGTGTGTGTGTGTGTGTGTGAGAGAGTGTTCACTGCCCTTAGTGCACTTTTTGTGTGTATGTGTGTGTGTGTCTGTGTGTGTGTGTTCACTGGCCTTAGTGCCCTTGTGTGTGTGTGTGTGTGTGGGAGTGTTCACTGCCCTTAGTTCACTAGTGTGTGTTCACTGCCCTTAGTTCACTAATGTGTGTGTGTGTGTGTGTGTTCACTGCCCTTAGTGCCCTTGTGTGTGTGTGTGTGTGTTCACTGCCCTTAGTGCACTTGTGTGTGTGTGTGTGTGTATTCACTGCCCTTAGTGCACTTGTGTGTGTGTGTGTGTGTGTGTTCACTGTCCCTAGCGCTCTAGTGTCATCCTGACTGTATAGTGTTGTTTATCTCATCAGGACATTCACATCCCAAACTAATAAAGAGGATTTTATTTTATTTTTTGTTCACGTCAAACATCGATTTATTGATTTTGGTTAAAAACATTCTGCAAAATTCAGGCCGAGGATCAGCTGGAAACCCACAGTCAGACGCTTCATCACAGCACATAAAAAAGCCCTTTCAGCTGGAGTTAAAGTGTGTACATTTTAGAGCAAGACTAGTGCAGTGTCACCAGGGGGCGGAAATGAGCTGCACATGGAGCAGGAAGCAGCCCCTGACTCTCTTCACAACCCTGTGTTGGTGTCTATGATCATGACTTAGGCCCTAAACAGAGAGGTGTGTGAAAACAGGGAGAATGGTGGTGTTCGGGTAATTATCCACTGCAGGGTCCTTACTCTACTCCCCTCCTCCACCAGGTGAACCCGCTTCCAGAACCAGGACCAGATTCACCTGGTGGAGGAGTCGGGACCATGCAGTGGAAAAG
>NC_089803.1:72679401-72686901 GCF_029633855.1 Hoplias malabaricus | reverse complement strand
ATGCCTTCTGAAGTGACTTTAAACTTTAAATGTTAATGTTATGTGTGTAACAGTAAAACCTTAAAGAATACACAACAAAAAATGTGTATTTCTTGAACTAAAATGTACTGAGTTTTCGTCGACTGAAGCGTGACTCAGACTCGCGATGATGAGCGCAGGGTGGGACTGTTATTGCTGGACCTTATTAAACAGGTACACACTGGTTCCTGTGAAATCACGTACTCCAGCTTCACTCGTAAACAACGATGAAACACAGAACGTACCTCGGCGGGTTTGGGGTTCTCTTTAGACGCAGCCACCCTCACGGGCTCCATCTCTCCTGGGGACGTCTCTTTTCTCCTGACCTCCTGCTCCTCAGGGGACAACGCAGAGCTCCTGCAGGTCTGATACAACCCAGTCACAGAGAGAGAGACCTCACTGCAGCAGCACAGTCTGAGAGCAGTGTGTTTACACCAGGCTCCACCTCTCTACACAGTCCCTTTCACAACTTTAATCACTTTATACAATTCTGTGTGTGTGTGTGTGTGAGTGAGTGTGAGTTTGTGTGTGTGTGTGTGCGATTGAGTGAGTGTGTGTGTGTGTGTGAGTGAGTGTGTGTGTTTGGGTGAGTGTGTGTGTTTGGGTGAGTGTGTTTGAGTGAGTGTGAGTGTGTGTGTGTGCGATTGAGTGAGTGTGTGTGTGTGTGTGTGCGATTGAGTGAGTGTGTGTGTGTGAGTGAGTGAGTGTGAGTGTGTGTGTGTGAGTGTGTGTGTGTGTGAGTGAGTGAGTGAGTGTGAGTGTGTGTGAGTGAGTGAGTGAGTGTGAGTGTGTGTGTGTGAGTGTGTGTGTGTGTAAGTGTGAGTGAGTGAGTGTGTGTGTGTGTGAGTGAGTGAGTGTGAGTGTGAGTGTGTGTGTGTGTGTGTGTGTGTGTGACCTGGATTATTACCTGCAGGGTGTAGTAGTAGGAATTGTCTTTGCTGAAGGAAAGACTGTGTGAGAGAGAATTCTCTTCCCGCCTCTTCTCGCGCTCCCGTAGCGCCCCCTGCTGGTGTCTCCGGATTCTTTCCATCTGCTCCTCCACGCTCATCCGCTGCCGAGCTCCCTCCACAACACTCATGTGCTCGACTGCACTGCGGGGACGGTCCTGATCAGAGTGAGAGAGGAGAGAGGAGAGTGAGAACAGGCGTCACAGTGGAGCAGCAGGTAGTGTCTCTGTCACAGCTCCAGGGTCCTGAGGGTTGTGGGTTTGAGTCCTGCTCCTGGTGACTGTCTGTGAGGAGTGTGGTGTGTTCTCTCTGTGTCTGCGTGGGTTTCCTCCGGGTGACTGTCTGTGAGGAGTGTGGTGTGTTCTCCCTGTGTCTGCGTGGGTTTCCTCCGGGTGACTGTCTGTGAGGAGTGTGGTGTGTTCTCCCTGTGTCTGCGTGGGTTTCCTCCGGGTGCCTGTCTGTGAGGAGTGTGGTGTGTTCTCTCTGTGTCTGCATGGGTTTCCTCCCGGTGACTGTCTGTGAGGAGTGTGGTGTGTTCTCTCTGTGTCTGCATGGGTTTCCTCCTGGTGACTGTCTGTGAGGAGTGTGGTGTGTTCTCTCTGTGTCTGCGTGGGTTTCCTCCGGGTGACTGTCTGTGAGGAGTGTGGTGTGTTCTCTCTGTGTCTGCGTGGGTTTCCTCCGGGTGACTGTCTGTGAGGAGTGTGGTGTGTTCTCTCTGTGTCTGCGTGGGTTTCCTCCGGGTGACTGTCTGTGAGGAGTGTGGTGTGTTCTCCCTGTGTCTGCGTGGGTTTCCTCCGGGTGACTGTCTGTGAGGAGTGTGGTGTGTTCTCTCTGTGTCTGCGTGGGTTTCCTCCGGGTGACTGTCTGTGAGGAGTGTGGTGTGTTCTCCCTGTGTCTGCGTGGGTTTCCTCCGGGTGACTGTCTGTGAGGAGTGTGGTGTGTTCTCTCTGTGTCTGCGTGGGTTTCCTCCTGGTGACTGTCTGTGAGGAGTGTGGTGTGTTCTCTCTGTGTCTGCATGGGTTTCCTCCGGGTGACTGTCTGTGAGGAGTGTGGTGTGTTCTCTCTGTGTCTGCGTGGGTTTTCTCCGGGTGACTGTCTGTGAGGAATGCAGTGTGTTCTCTCTGTGTCTGCGTGGGTTTCCTCTGGGTGCTCCGGTTTCCTTCCACGCTCCAAAAACACACGTTGGTAGGTGGATTGCAGACTGAAAAGTGTCCGTAGGTGTGAGTGTGTGAGTGAATGTGTGAGTGTGTGTCGCCCTGTGAAGGACTGGCGCCCCCTCCAGGGTGTGTTCCTGCTTTGCGCCCAGTGATTCTGGGTAGGCTCCGGACCCACCGCCGCCTTGAACTGGATAAGGGCTACAGACAGTGAATAAATAAATGAATATATGGAGTGAGTATGAAAATACAGATAAAATAAAGAGAACAAAATGATCAAAGGAAAAATTAAAGTAAAATATGAAAAGTCTTGAACATTCCTGAGAAAGGCTTCTGCTTAATACAGAAGTCATTATAGTTACATTTTCATGAAATGTTTCGCAGTGGTTTATTTTAATGTCAGAAATGTCAGAATATTTATGACTGCTCCCTTGATCCTTCAACTTCCTTCTCATTAGAAACGCTGTGATTTAAACTTCATATGTTTCAAACTAAACCATAATATTTGACCTCTATTGTGTTTCATGCAACATTTCACATGACCCTGACTAATAAAGGTCTGCAGGGCATAGTCTCTATGGCCACTCTGTGAGCGCAGGGTGAATAAAACTCACTGTCTCACTCTGTGAGTTAACGCTGGTGTAAAGACCCCCCCTCCACTGGTCAGATCATGTGTTCATGTGTGTTTAGGTTTGAACAACAAACCTGAGAGAAAGGCCAACGTGTAAATAAAGAGACCTACTGTTCTGGGGTCAGGCTTCTTGTTCTTCCTCAGTGTCACGTAAGAGGCAATAGTGGAGGACTCAGGCATCGGAGACTTAGTCCTGGGGCTCACTACGCCCACGGGGAAGGACACGCCTGGGGAATGAGAGACAGAGTTGAAGCAGGTGAAATTGAATTTGCGCTGCATTTTCAGACTGAGATGTCGGAGCACCTTTAGAACCGGAGGGCTCTTTTTCAGCGGCTTGTTCAGATTTCTCCTCCCCGTTGCTCTCGTCCACTTCGGCCACGGTGGTCAGCTCAGGCTCGCTCTTGTACAGTCTGTAGTCCGGACCCTGGGGGAGGAACAACACACTTACGGGCTGCTCTCGCTCCAGCTTGTGATACAGTCACATTAGTGGGAGAGTGCCTTTCGTGACACAGCTGCGTATCACCGCTGTCCAAGGAAAGACCCGTGTCTCCATGTGTGTGATGTTTAGATCACAACACAGCAGCTGTCCTTCACACTGAGTGTAAATCTCACGGCAAATGACCAATAGAAACACTCCAAACTGGCACTGACTTCCACTGAGAGCTAAGGTTTTTTCCTCCTCTTTTTTCCTTCTATTTCGGACGAACGTTTTTATTTGGACAGCGACGACATCTTTAAGTTAAGACTCAGTCTCATGATTTTTCATTTTTGGGAAATGAACACGTACAGTGTAGCCCTCACTCTCAGAGTCACAGGAAAACCCTGATGTGATGGAGATTGTAGGTTGTCATTCCCATTCAAAAGAGAAGAAAGTCATTTGTGTTACTTCCACTGCACTATGACCCCTCTAACGGTCCGACTGCAGCTACCGCAGACATCACTGACAGTGTCTGATCCGCCTAGTGGACACTCTCTCTCCTTACATTCAAAGGGAGCAAATAGAAACGGACATTTCTCTTGCATTAAACGGCTTTGAAACATTAGCCGATAAAATACTGGGCAAATTATGTGTAATTTAAGATCAGTTCACAATCGCGCCTCAGAAATCCATTCAGATTTTTCCGTTTGAATCTTAAAGGTTCACATTCCTAACTCTTTGTCCTGTATCTGTTGGAAACGTGAATAAATCCGTGTCTGAAACCACACTCATTCTACACTGATACGTTACTGCAGCTCCGTCCCAAACGGAGGGTGTAGGGCACGACGTAGGCCTTAAATAAAGGCTTCTACACCCAAGCACTGTTCAACACAAGACCATTTATGTTCAGCTCACATCACAGCACAGTGCACTATGTAGGGAGCACGGAGCAGTTTGAGACACAGCCTGCAGTCGCTACCGGTGCAATCAGTTCCGACCGTTCACATTCACATCAGAGACACGCATCCAATCTACATTTGAAAATGACTCAAATCTGATTCAAAACGACTGCTTTTGTTCACATTAAAGCAACACAGTTAGAATGTGTTTTTGCCCCTGGGTTCTTTCTACACTGTTTCTAGAGGAAGAGAGAGGAGGTGGTTTCCTACCCTACTCCAGAAGTTACATAGTGCATTTTCTGCAGTGCTGCGCCGGAGTGGCAATGATACACTCACTGTTCTCTCTGTTACACCTCAGTGGAACATCACAATGATTTTGAAGCTGGAATTTTAAGGTAAAAATATGACCTACTGTTACTTTAAGGCAAAGTTTAGTCTGATAATGTGAGCGTAGCATTAATAAACCATGGAATATATTTATTGGTGCTGTGACACCAGAGGGAGAAAGCAGGGACACGAGGATGCACTCAGGTTAATGTGACTATTTCACAAACAGGAGGAGACGGACCTGGCCTTTAACACACACCGGTCAGCACTGAGCAGCAGGAACTCTGCAGACAGGGTGTATGAGGAGAGATGGGGCTCGTTCCTGAGACGTGGAGGTGTCTGATGAGGTGAAAGCTACTGCATTAAATGTTGATGTAATGAAAAAATCAGTGACGATGAAGATGACGATGATGATTAGGACAATGTCAGACCCAGAGGATGCACAGGAGGTAAAGATGCATGGACACGGTGGGCACACTGAGGTCCCCCAGTCTCTTACTGTATGGCTGCCATTGCGCTGGACGGCCTTGCGGTCCTCGGAGCGGTGAGGGGTTGTGCGAGGTGTGTGAGGCTGTGCAGGGCCGGGGCAGGGCGGCGGGGGCACGCCTGCACGCTCTCCGCCCTCGTACAGATGGGGCAGTGGAGGACGCGGGGGCACAGAGTTTGATTCCTACGGATTGAAAATAGTCTCAGCTGAGTGGAGAAATGAAAGCTCGGTTGCCAAGGGCAACCGCCGTCTGGAGAGAAATCAAGTAGTGGACCCTGACCACAGCGCTGACCAAACACACCGAGGCTCAATTCATCACAACCCCCTCTTTCTCACCCACTGAGTGTTTATTAAAGCGGTTGGTGCACAACATGTTTCACATCGAAAGATCTGTATAGATTTCAGCAGGTCCACCAACCCACACACTGAGAAACAAGCCCCGCCCCCTCGTCTGAGTCTGTCCAATCACAGCGCTGGACCCGTGTTTATGTGAGAGCACAAAGACGAGGTTAAACTCAGCAAAACAGACACAACGAGCGCGGAGAAATTAGAGCACTGAGAAAAAAAAAGAAAGAGAACAGAGTGAAAACGGCTAAAAACCAGAGCTTCTGCTCCTCGCTCCTCACTGCTGTGCGCTCGGGGTCGGGGTGAACAGCGAGTGGCTCATTATCATTTAAAGGAACAGGCTCAGGTTCTGAACAGGGCTGTTTTTGAGGAATTAATCTCTAAACTCCACAATGCTCCATTTCTCCACTGACACCGAGTCTTTATTATAAAAATAAAAACAGTTTTCAATCATTAAACTGTGGAAAATAAGAGAATGTCCAGTGGTTTTATAATGGATTGATTTAAATATGTATTTGTTATAATCTCAGCTCTAACCGACACTCCCCTGTAATTCCTTCATGCCCCACTAGGGGGGAGCCCCACAGTTTGAACACCTCTGCCTCAGGAACAGTGCCTCAGTTAAAACAATTCATGTCTTTATTTTAATGTTGAGTAGTTTTCTAATGAACACCGCGTCATAATCAGAGAATCAACAAAGAAGAAGTGTCTCCTCCTGTGCTCACCTCACTTTTCTGAAGGTTAGAGATTGGATTTGCTCCGGGAAAACCTGAAAACACACACATTCACACATTAAACATATATTACCATTCTAATCCAGAGAGTGAGTATGTGTGTGTGTGTGTGTGTGTGTGAGTGAGAGAGAGAGAGAGAGAGAGAGAGAGAGAGAGAGAGAGAGAGACAGAGAGAGTCTTACTGGGCTCAGTGCTTCTCTTTGGTTTGTTTTTGCTCAGTGCCTCCATCACGTCCTGAATCCTCCACAGCTCCTTCTGAATCTGTACATGCTGCTGGCTGGGAGGCTCTGTCTGCACACACACACACACACACACACACACACACACACACACACACACACGTTTAACATCTTTATTTAGGTTTGTAAATTACAATTATCATTTCAAACGGCTAAACACTAAGAAGTGCATTAATCATCCTTCAACAGCAGAGAACAGCAAGTGCTCCTTCGGCACCAGTGTGTTGTCAGTAATTACAGAGTGTTCTCAGAGTGACAGAGTTACACCAAGGACGTAGAAACCTCTGGGGACTGGTCTGTGAACGTGACCAAGGCTCTGAAGGACACAGGAGGGAACAGGTAAAGCCACAGTTACTGAGGCACTGAAGCAGTGGCTGCTGCTCGATACTTTACAGGTTCTTTGTGCATCGGTCCCTCCCTCTCGTCTCCTCACTACACCTCTGTGTATCGTCATGGTGATGAATGTCTACGGTACCCCACCTGTGGACTGCCGAGGGCCTCCAGCTGTTCCAGGAGGTTTCTCTTCGCCAGAGTGACATCTGCCTCCAGTCTGTCGTACTCCCTCCAGCTCCGGTCCAGCTCCTGCAAGAGCCACAGCATACATTACACACCATACCATGTGTGTGTGTATGTGAGGCTGTGTGTACTGTGAATGGGTGTCTATGTGAGAGTTATGTTTGACCTCTCTACCTCCCTTCATTCATTTCCATTGTGTGTGTGTGTGTGTTCCTGTACTTCTTCAATTCAACTTCAACAATGTCCTTCCCACTACTGACCAATCACAGGCTGCGGTCTGCGTCTACGGCACGCGGAGTTACATTTCTGGAGAGTGTAATGTATCTTTAAAGGTACAGCAGTGGTGTTAGAGTCCAGTTGTGTTCCTAAAGGTTCATTACATTCTCTTCTCCAGAAGGAGAGGGGGATCTCTGTAATCTTTCATTATACAACTGGGGATGGAGGGTCAATGGGAGGGAGGAAGGAGACACAGTGTAGTCTCCTACCCTTCTCCAAAAGTGACATAGTGCAGTTTCTGCAGTGTTGAGCCCGGAGTAGCAGAGAAGGGAGGCTCTGTTCTCACTGTTACGGTTCAGAAGTTCATCAAAATGGTTGCGAAGCTGGAATGTTTAAAGCTGAGAGAACAGCCAGAGACGTGTTTATTCTGACCGCTGTGAAGGAGATAAGGCTGAGGTCTGAAGTGTGTGTGTGTGTGTGTGTGTGTGTGTGTGTGTGAGAGAGAGAGAGAGAGAGAAAGCGAGAGAGACAGATAGACAGATGTGACTCACGCTGGTGACGCGGGACAG
>NC_089803.1:72634401-72674401 GCF_029633855.1 Hoplias malabaricus | reverse complement strand
CTGACCCCGTGAGGGGTGGTGTGTGTGTGTGTGTGTGTGTGTGTGTGTGTGAGGGGGGGGGGTGGGGACCGCAGGTGGGTGGTCCGAGACTGAAACTATGGGAGGATCAACAGTACACATCTCTGACTGTAGATGTAATATAAGACAAGCCAACTTAACAAACACAATGTCCAGCAGCATGAGGGTCAGAGTCAGACTGATGAGGTCAGAGGTCAGATGTAGAATCACAGGGCGGCTCCTGACTCCATCAAGCTCTTTGAGTTTATAATAAACATCTCTGAGGCCTCAGTGTGGGGCAGATGTGTTCAGATAAAAACAGCTGGGACTGAGCTGCAGGGAGAAGGAGGAGGAGGAAGCTCTCAGTCAGCTGCGGTGATTACTGCTCCCCTCGCTCTGCTCCATCAGTTAGGAGCACGGGAACTAGCAAATATTCACAGCTGAAAATGGGTTTAATAAAAATGCACTGAAATAAAAAATAAAATGCACGTATTTAACATTTTTGAGTGAACAATTCTGAGCAATTCATAATGATTCAGAGAGAGTCAAATTGACACAGTAGAGATAATAAATTTAAATTAACACCAGAATCAATAAAATGCAATGTCAAGACTAGCGAATCACAAGAATTCAGAGCAATTAAGATTCATTAGGAACGATTCAGAGCGATTCAGAATCATACAGGGCGAGTCAATGATTCAGAGCGATTCAGAGTGATTCAGAATCATACAGGGCGAGTCGATGATTCAGAGCGATTCAGAGTGATTCGGAATCATACAGGGCGAGTCGATGATTCAGAGCGATTCAGAGTGATTCAGAATGAAACTGTATAGTGAACTATTGTAGTGGTGCAGTCGTGTCTAAAAAAACACCGTGGACAATTTCAACGAACTCAAACACTCCCAACGTGCGCCCCAGAAGGTAGAGTATAACCCATAATGTACACTGGCTGACAGCAGCAGAGTAGTGGATCGCAGATACCCATAATGCACTGCACTGTTTGGTAAAATCCCACATACGGTCATGTCTGAAATCATTCACATGCATTTTATTGATTCCATTCCCAATCCGAACGCATTTGTATCGACCCCATTTCCATTAGCTCATGTCAGACCCGTCCACCGTGCAGTCCATGCCCCAGAGAGCACGACTGACCAACAAACAGCGGAAAGGGGCTACACACTTCAGCGAGGGGGATTTAGCGGGAGGAGGGGCGCAGTTCCTAACACTCCCTGAAGGAAGCCGAGAGCTAGGACTTTATTTTGGAGCTGAAGACATCTCTCCTCCAGGAATCAAACATGTTCTGACCAGTGTGGTGTCCAGATAAACACTTAACCTTAACAGCCTCATCTCGTGTGATTGGTGACAGCTGGGATGAGTGAATGGAGAACCGCAGATGCTTCAGAATGAGGTGATCACACCAGCATCCGTCGTGGGGGGTTCGCATGGTGGCGTAGGTCGTACGATACAATTAAGCCGTGCCAACACCACTCGCAGGAAAATAACAACAACCACCAAAGGAAAAACAATGGGATGTGCTGCGAAAGACTCGACGCTGGATGAGACAGTGAGGGGTGCATCCAGGGAGAAGAACAGGGGGCAGGTGCAGAAGCATGGACACCAAGACCTTACTTGCTGGTACAGTTGAGGCCTGGGAGCCGAGTTCTCAATCATAGTGTGAATCATGAAGATGATTGGTTCATTCTCCTTCATCTGGGGCACGTGAGGAGAAGGAGGAGGAGGAAGAGTGTTCAGAATTCATCAACACTGCTGCAGATCACAGGTTTGTGGACAGAACTCCACAACACTTCACAGAAGAAGACACTTCACAGCTGGGGATTCTGGAGGAATTCCTTCACCACTGAAACCTATCTTCACTGTGTTATTAATCTGTGATCAGCAGACGCAGACGCAGCCGGCCCCCTCTCTCACAAACTGAGCTACAGGACAGTAATATTCAGCAGGATGATCTAAAAGGCTTCCCTGGTTAATTTACTCTGTCGTCACTGAGAAAGTGTCCTCCCTCAAATACTGAGGCTTCCCTCGCTTTAATTCTGTCTGAAAACTGCAAACATTCCTGTATAAATCAAACAGAACTGACGTCAGAAATAATCACAGGGCTCTGCTGGTCCTCTTTCCCTGAGACTCAGAAACTACTGGAAAACCTGGCGAAATCTGGAGGAACAGGTTGGTTTGGCCTTAAGCAAGTGAACAGATCACATCCTGTGGTAAAAGAATTCAAAGAATTCAGAAACCACCATCAACAAAGTGGAGGAGGAGGAGCAGAAGAAGAGTAAAAAGAAAAAGAAGAAGGAGGAGAAGTAGAAAAAAGAGAAGAAGAAGAAGAAAAATAAGAATAAAAAAGGAGATGAAGAAGAAAAATAAGAATAAAAAAAGGAGAAGAAAAAGAAGAGGATGAAGAAGAAGACAAAGAAGCAGAAGGAAAAGAAAAAGAAGTAAGAAGAAGAAAAAGGAAGCAGAAGGAAAAGAAGATGAAGGAGGAGAAGAAGAAGAATTGTAAGAATAAAAAGAAGACAAAAGGAAAAGAAGAAGGAGGAGAAGAAGAAGAAGAAGAAGGAGAAGAAAAAGAAGGAAAAGGAGAAGGAGAAGAAAAAGAAGAAGACAGAAGAAAAAAGAAAAAGGAGAAGAAAAAGGAGGAGAAGATGAAGAAGATAGAGAAGAAGAAGGAGAAAAAAGTAAGGAGAAGAAGAAACAGAAGAAATAGAAGAAGAAGAAGAAAGTAGAAGAAGAAGAAAAATAAGTTAGGTGTCTTGCTCAAGGGCACTTCGGCCAGGTATGACCTTTTTCCTGGGATTTAAACCAGTCCCCCTCTGGTCTCAAGATCACTCCTTCTCTAACCTTCAGACCCTCAAAGCTGCAGAGGGGGCTTATGAACCAGGTCCACTCAGATGGTTGAGAGTTTGTTAACAATGCCAAGCAAACCCTGGTTAGAGTTAGGGTTAGGGTTAGGGTCACAGTTAGCTAACTCAGCTCATGGTTGTCTTTTGGGATCGTGGGTTTGGGTTCTGCCGAGCGAGAGGTGATCCCTCGCTTAAGGGCAAGGCCTCCCTTTTCCTCCAGGTTAGAGCTACCTTCACCAGAGGAGTCAACCTTTCTGAGTTTCAGAGCTCCCTGGGGTCGGGGGTTCAGGAGGTTTCAGGAGTGCTACCCCTCTTTGGAAAGTACATATGTAAATACTTCAAAATACACAATGAGCATTTTCATAATGAGCTACAATTAAAAGGAACATAGCATTGCTCCGGAAAAGCATCCACTCTTTCATTAAATCCACCACAGACTGGAATCTCTTCACATGATTTATTAATATTTATATATTTCTGTTGGTATATTACAAGTGTCGAATATAACCTTTTCCTTCTCTAACTTCTCTAAGTACAAACAAACACCCCATAATTAACAAAACCTCTCAGACTGAACAACTCACTCTTTAGAGTCTATTATTCATTCATTACATTTTAATTTCTGCTTCTCTTTACGTTCATATTTTTATATTTATTCTTCTGTTTCTTTTCTCTCAGTGCAGTGGTGTGTTACTGTGTGTTTTATATTTTTTTTCAGCAGATTTGCTTGATCTTTGTAGTAAAATCAATCATATTCAGTAACAAAACTCCTAAGGGGTAGTGTAAGGGGTAAGAGAGAGAGAGAGAGAGGGGAAAGAGAGAGAGAGAGAGAGAGAGAGAGAGAGGAAAGAGAGAGAGGAAAGAAAGGGAAGAGAGGAAAAAAAGAGAGGGGAAGAGAGAACAAAGGCCCTCACCTGGCTGTCCAAATACATGAGATTCCTCTGCAGGTGATGGGAGAGGATCTCGTTCTAGCGACGGCAGCGGGAGGAGAGAGGAGAGAGGACAGAGCTAAGGAGGAGAGCAGAGCTGAGAAAAAGACAGTGTCTTAGAAAGAGAGAGAGAGAGTGGCCTGGTCGGCAAGAGACAGATTAGAAACAGAGAAAAACACTGGCTAAGAGGCCATTCCCAACTACCAGAAGGACTCTGGTGGTTGTCAACCAGGAGTGCAGTTCAAGCCTTTAGCCAGGTCATCATGCAAGACGCATCCAAGCAGAGATGCAGAACTTAAGACGAGCATCCAAAGAAAAACAACAACAATGCAGAATGCCACGGGTGTAGAAGGACATATCTTTAACAGGCTGAAGTATTTGGGACAGTGCTCAGCACATGGCTGAACTCTGGCTTCTAGTAGTCTTGGTACGGTTAGTATCAGGTGGTGCAGTGCATCCAACAGAAACTGACTGTCACTGGGGGCGCCACCACAGATCCATCCCCCAGACCCTGAGGATCTCAAACTTGGAAACCTGAAGTGTGGGACTCCACTGGCGAGGGAATCTAGGACAAACAGTGTGGTCTTGCCCTGAAGCGAGGGGCTGCCTTGCATCCTGTTTAACCCAATCACACAATCCAGACACAACCATCAACTCGACAGGTGCTGTATGTTCACAGGTTCAAGTCTGAACTATAGACGATGCTCTACCAACGGAGCAAACCTGGGTCTCATACAGCCTCTGAAGAGTTGATGGTGGTCTGTCAAATTTGCATGTTGGGTTTCTGCAGGGTTCTCAGAGTCCAAGGCATCCTCTCGCTTCAAGAAAAGGCTGCCTTGTTCCTCCAGGTTGAAGTTTCCCTCACCAGAGAAACCTCAGGTTTTCAAGTTCTCAGGTTTCTGAGTTATTTGGGGTCTGAGTGGCCGGATATTTGTTGGCAAAAGCAGACCAGTGGTTCGCCCTGTGACCGTGACTTACAAATAAAAAAAAGCATGCAGGAAACAAAGAGCATAACCACAACTAGAAACAGAAAGAAAGAAAACAGAAGTGGTAATGAGGAGTGAAAGAAAACTAAGCATTCCTTCACTCGGGGATACACAGACTAGCGCGGGCGATCCTCCGAGGCTGACCTTTGGATTGGCGGCATCAATGTTCAGCTGCATCAGCTGAGCGAGCGTGTGCTCTCGGATGCTGTTGAGCTCGGCCTGCTGCCGTCGCAGCTTGATAAGAAGCAGGGTCAGCTCCTCTGGCTAGGGTCGCAGGAAACAATGCGCACAGGGTTCGTGGTTAGAGAGCCATTGGAGACAGCACTGGATTACGGTTTAGGAATGACTGGAAACTGCTGAAATGCATGGGTTATATTTCTGTGTAGTGCAGGAGTGTGCACTGGATGGACAAAAGCTTGGAAAGTTAGACATGTAACAGGTGCCTCAGATCTATGAACGACTAAACTCCACCCTAAAGCGCTGTCTTGACTATGGAATTCAATGTTCTCCCCAATTCTGTCGTTGCCTGTGCCCCTCAGTATCTAGGACTCGCCCAGTCACAATTAATACCACCACAATACCAGGAGGGTGAGGAGCACCTGCTTCCTCCGGGACATGAGAAACTCCACAACTACAGCTCAACACATTTGGAGGAGAACTTTAACCACCCAGGTCTAGGATTCACAAAAGCTTTCAAAACACACTCTACTATGTTCAATGATCTTAACTACGATTCATCTATGAAACCCAGCCTAGACCTGTTACGCCAGCCAAGAGACACCCGCACTGCCCAACACTGTGCTCCTGATGAGGGGACATGGAGGGCCAACCCTAACCTAACTTTAGAGGCCTCGGAGGCTGAGGCATCACTAGGGACAGACACAAAGATCACTGCACCTCTCGGGAGCAACAAGAAAGAGGCTTTCAAAGTCCTCAGGACGTCCCCTATATTTGAAAACTGCATAACGTAAGGAAACTGGGTTTTTCACATTGTGAGACAGGGACAAGCTGTAACACTAGTGTGATACTCTGTGTCTAATCTATAACGTGGTGCCCTGTTAAAGTCTGGGTTCACTGAATGTCTTCAGATGCATCTCAAAGCCTGGGCTGCAGCCTCAGAAGGATTGTCCTCTTTAGGACAGTACTCAAATGGCACTTTTCCACTGCACTGCACCAACCCTACTGCTCTCTACTCTCTGATTGGTCCCTGCTTGGTTTTCCACTCCCACAGCTCCCCCTTGAAATGTATTGGGTGTCGTCTCTAACCCCGTTTCTAAAGGGAACAGTGGGCTTTGGAAACCACAACAACGGCAGCGGTAACATTAACGTTAACAGTGTTTACTCGTGGTGTATTGGTGTATTGGCGTGTTGTTGTTGTTTGGGACTGAACACCGTCATCAGTTCAGACAGAGTTCAGAGAGTTGGTGCTGGTCGTCTGCGTTGCGTTGCGTGGCGTAGAGTGACGACTCTCTCTGGACAATCAGCGCTCTGCAAGGTTTACACGCCATGGTTTAGTCCCTACTCGACTCGCTCTGAACCACGAGAGAACAGCCACTAAACAAGAACCCGCTTCCAGAACCAGGACCTGATTCACCTGGTGAAGAACAAGAAAAAACAAATAGAGTCCAGTAGGGACCCTGCAGTGGAAAAGTGCCATAAGACTCTTTTTGAGGACCAAATAGCCAAATGAAGGGGTTAATTGAGGTGATGTCACTGATAGGACTCGGTCTATTGCAGCTTCAACACAAAACTACAACAAAGGCTCAATTGTGAAGCTGTAAAATATTCATGGAAATGGAGGAGCTGTTTTATAGGGACACTGCACTGACTGAAGGGCACCAGCGAGCTGCATTTTTATGACAAACTCTGATCTGAAGACTCTGGGTTCTATTTCTATTTTCTCTCCACGTTGTACCAGTGAGTACTGAAGGTGACCCAGCGTCATCAAGTCTGTCCTCCAAACCTCTGAGAGAAGTCTGAATTTTTCAGCAGTGTATGAAGGATCTTTCACATTTGTACAGGCTTCTGTGACGTAACGGTGGAGAAATGCAGCCCAGCTCGACTGCAGCCGAGGCACTGGGGCGTAGCGTTCATGCTGCTTGATCTACCACTCTGATATAAGAGTTCCTACAAAGTTCACACTGCAGTTCTTTGTCTGGAGAGCCCTGCTACAGCTGTAAATCACTCATTCACTCACAGGTGCCACACTGTCGTTCAGAAAATGTAGATACACTAGTGTTAGAAGACAAAGAAAGATACAGAAAGAAGATGTGGCCGTACCGTTTTACCCTGCAGGGACTGAGGTGTGATGTTCGGAGCGGCCGAGACCCTGCGATCAGGCAGGTATGTGTACTGACAGAAAGCAGAGCAAAGAAAATAAGAAGAGAAGTGAGTGAAGATCTGGAAGAGCATTAAAAGACAGTCTATATTCGACAAAGCTTTTAGCTCTTTAGCTGTTTAAATTCTCATTGTTTTCTCCCCAATTAAGTCTTCAAACATTGCCCCCATTAGCCCCCAGTGCCACCAGCCTGAGAGGAAGTGGAGCTCAAGCTTCCTCTGAGACATGAGAAGCTCCATCACTTTTTTGAACTAAAAATGGCCATAAACTAGCACTGTGAGGACAATCCTTTCCACACAGAGACTTCTCTTGGACTCGCAGGGACATCACTGAGACTTCCTGCTGACTGGAACAAAGCTAGAAGCAGCGTCCTCAGATTGAAAAGAGCGCTTACCTTTGCGAGGTGTGCTCTGTGACGGCGGTCGATGCTGAGGTCTCCGCGGAATACCGGGGAGGAGACCTCGGAGCTGGGATTGTACGGCCGGTTGGGGGACACCGAGTGGTAGAGAGCCAGTGACCCATGGGAAGGTGAAGAAGGGATGGACTCTGGAATGTGGCTCATAGTTTTGGGGCTGGGCAGTGTGCCGTAGCCCAGTCGGGTGTGCGCCTGCCTCTGCTGCCACTCGTACAGCTGCCACATGGTGTCGTCACGCATGGAGCGCCGCTTCTCAGCCGTGGTGGGCTGCAGCGCACGGTCGTACACTGAACCTGCCACGCTGCAGATACTGTCTGGTCGCAGCATGTTGCGAGGGAGAGTGCGGTAGCCTTCAGGATAGCGCGGCACCACCTGCGCCCGGTGACTTGGCATGTTCCTGGGCAACGTTTGATAGGAGGTGATGCTGGAACAGAGAGAGAACATTTTGTGAAGTAGCAGTATGCTGCAAACACAAGTTTTAAAAGCTCTCTGTTCACTATAATCATCTCTTGAAATTTCACTGCACCATGCAATCTCTCTCTCTCTCTCTCTCTCTCTCTCTTTCTCAAAGCACTGTCTTTCATCCTCTAGAAAGCACTCACGGTCTGTCTGTTCAACTGAGACTGGCTGATAGGTAATTAACTAACTTGCTAATTGCTTGTCACCTATCAAGATCATCTGGATATCTCAAGCCAGTCTGAGTGGGCAGAAGTGTGAGGAAGACAGGATGAATAAACAGACAGACCAGAACTGTGTGTGTGTGTGTGTGTGTGTGTGTTCAGCCCGTAGATAAGGGCCTGGGCTGAGCACTCTCCTACCCTTCTGCTCTTCTGCTTCGTGCCAGATCGCAATGCCAAGTCAAAGCCAGTCAGGGGCAAGAACTGTGAGAATGTGGTTGATTATTTGGCTCTGAATGAAACCAAGCAAAAGCATTTTTAGTTTCAGAAAACACTCTGCGTCCGTGGAGGCCGGTCCCTGCTCTGATCTGGGGTCAGTAAAAAACTACGAGGATTTTAAAAAAGCTTTCTGGGTTCGCCCCCAGTAGCAATAATGTGATCGACAGAGAGATCCTCTGAGACACGAGGCTGGTTCTGTTTATGATGTGAACATTGTAATAATAAATGGACAGAAAAGACTCTTCAGTGTCCTACTTCTGCGAGTGGAAAACAACTTGATGCAGCTACTTTAACCTCCGCTGCCTAAAACCTAATGCTGGGATCAGACAACACAATATTCATTCTTTCACAATGTTCACGGTGTCAGACTAAAGCCATGAATCTGTGCCGTGTCTCGGTCGGAAACTGGACACACCACGGGTTTCACACGGATCATTCTTTGTTTGCGTCATTGTGTGAGTTCAGAGGTCGTCGGGAGGCGGGTCAGAAACTGTTGATCACAGCTACAGAAGCGCTCTGTGTGACAGAAGAAGTAAAAGCGATAGCGGGCGGTTCCTGGGTGTTACGGAGAGGACGGTGTGGACCGTCTCCTACAAAGAGAACCTGAGGGAGTGTGTTACACGTCCAGAGCGTGTCCTCAGTTCGGTTGTTCCACTGACAGCTGCAGCAGAGCCTTCCTCTCTCTGTCCTCCGTGTTTACAGATGTGCTCCCGACAGAGCTCTGTCTCCTATTGGTCATCGTCAGGAACACGGCGTAGGAAACGTCAGACCGGGCCCAAAGATCCAAACAACTCTAACACGCTTCGCTTTTCCTCGGGGAGTCGTGAGGCGTCACACACACACACGACCGATCCTCCTCCTCGACATGTTCGGTTCTGATGCTGTAAACTTGTCAGATACGACACAATCGCATCACAATCGGGCTGAATTCACGTCGTCTGATCCCAGCATTGCACTGAAGACTCTAAAATTAAAATGTGATTTCACACTCTGATTTTAACGAGACCCAGAGTCACACAGAAAGGATATGAGGGTTTCAATGACCCACAGAAACAGTACCTTCGTGTGTCATCGTCTTGGCCTCGCGTGCGGTGCATTCGAACCCACTGCTCCAGCTGCTGCATGGAGTCCGTTCTGCTCAGGGATCTTTCTGGTTCTGTGGGGTGGGGCTGGACCGATGTTCTCTGAGGAAGAGCATCTCCTGGACTCCGCTCTCCTCCTCGCTCTCCAGAGCCATTGACTTGGGCTGCTTTATACTGGAGTCCTCCTCCTCCTCCTCCACTCTGGAGCTGGCGTGAAGTGGAGACGGCGGCGGCGATCGCGGCCGCCTGCGCTGGCTGCAGCTTGATGCTGTTGATTTTTGTGAGTGGTCTCTCCATACCCAGCTCTTTTTGGAACCCATACTTCTCACCTTCTCGTTTCTCTGTTTCCTTACGTAGCATCGGCTTCTCTTTTTCTTTCTGCGTGGGTCGCACTCCATCCTTTTGCTGGTACTTCTCACCATCTTTCTGCGAGGGATATTTCTCAGCATCGTTTGGAAGTGTGTACTTTTCACCGTCCTTGTGCAGAGTGTACCGCTGTCCGTCTTTCTGCAGCAGGTATTTATCTCCGTCTTTCTGGAGCGTGTACCGTTCGCCGTCTTTCTGCAGAGCGTACCGATCTCCATCCTTTTGGAGGACAAGCTTTTCCAAATCTTTCTGCAGCATGTATCTATCT
This sequence comes from Hoplias malabaricus, assembly GCF_029633855.1. Classification (NCBI taxonomy): domain Eukaryota; kingdom Metazoa; phylum Chordata; class Actinopteri; order Characiformes; family Erythrinidae; genus Hoplias; species Hoplias malabaricus. The sequence goes on along the minus strand of NC_089803.1, from coordinate 72,664,263 downwards.
CCTTCCTTCTGCAAAGAATACTTCTGTCCGTCTTTCTGCAGAACCTGCTTTTCGTCTTTCTGCTGAGAGTCTTTGAGTGACGAGCTCCTGTCTTTCTCTCTGTGGATGCTGGGCTGTTTCTCCAGATGCTTCTGCTTCTTTTCCTCTTGGCGAAGGCTCTCACGGTTCCTCTCGTTGTTCTGGATCTCAGGGCGTGTCAGAACCCGATGATTGAGCATGTTGTTCATCTCCTGAGGACTGCGAGTGTCTACCTTCGCCTTTTCCAATCTGAAAGAGAAAGAAATAGTCAGAGAAATGAACTGCTGATGGTTGTACAGCTACAGGCCTCTGCTTCCTGGATGTTTTATACAATAAAAGTACTGGATTAGGACCCTGTATCAGCAGATACTCAATATTTAACGACTCGGCTGGGGTTAAAAATCGTGATCGGGACACCACTAGTCCAGAATGTGGCAGTGATTTCCTGTAAGTGGATGTTTAACCGTTTCAGTCCAGTACTTTCAGCAGTACACTGTCTGCTGGTCAAATTCCGCATGGATTATTATATTCGCTGTTGACAGGAGCTCATTTCCTGTTCTGACTCATTGTGTCTAGTACGTACACCATGGTTGTGTTACTAATCCTGTCCTACGGCTACCACACCCTGCTCCGTTACATGTGTCCATTTCCCATCACGTAACAGAACCAGAACCAAAGTGGAGACTGTGTTCTGCTGCATCTTTTCATCTTTGGTTTTACAAAAAGAGAGGCAGCTTACAGCAGAATGCGGAACCTCTTTTCTAATAAATGCATTGAAATCACAAGGAAGATGCTTTCATTTCTTAGACTAGACTCCACAGCCAGTGTAATCCAACCGCGATCACGTGTTTTTCTTTTAACTGTACGAACCCCCTACTTCAGATTCAGTCAATACAATCACTTCAATTTGAGAGTATTTGCCAAATGTTTTTCAGAGCTGCGTAAAGGAGCCATTTAAACACTGACAGCGTAGGAGAACTGCTGTGCCTCCAGCTGAATCCTCAGGAGAACTGATGGGCTCCACGGTCTCCACAGATTCACATGACTGCCTCCGTCCCAAAACCCAGGAGACAGCACTCCTCCATGGTCTACCATTCACGCGAGGACGAACATACACAGACCTCACAGAACCCTGAGAAGAGACACGGTGCTCAATATACAGCTAGAAGTCAGAGGAATAGTGGAAGCGCAGCTTTATACCTCACTCTGATGGATACTAACGTCACTGGGGAGAGTATCCATCACTTTGAAGATGATTATTGATGAACAGGTCTGGGATGCTAACATTGATATATTATTTTTCTTAAAACATTTATTTCCCATGTAGACATTAAGATTCTAGAAACATCAGAGGAAACCTGACCCATTTATCCACGCCGTGTTTGTAAACAGAACCCTATTGTGTCCAACAGTTTCAGTACAGACGTCCCAAACAGCACCATGTCCCCTACATAGTGCACTTCACAGATTGTTAGACTAAGTCTACACACACAGGCAGTCCATTAATGTGCCAGGAAGATGTGAAACATAACTAAATGTAAATGCTTTTATAATCCAACACACAACACACCGTGTGAGTGCAGAGCCTGTTATTTTCTGACCTACACTGTGCACTACATAGGGTGTAGGGAGACACCTGAGATTCAGCCTTGGTTTCAACACTAAAGATTATATCACATTCTTAGACGAGGAGAACTACGTAATTCAGCTTTAAGCCAAAAAAGAGGAGTAAATTAGACAGAGAATCACCATAAAACATAGTCCTCCAAGAGTCTGTTCCACTCTCAGAGCGCAGGGACACCGTGAGCCCTTAGACACTGAAACAATACGAGACTGAAAAATAACACCATCACAGATGTTTGTATATGATCTGTTTATGAATAACTCACATTAGATATTTTTATGTCAAAAAACATTCAGCTACAAGACCAGAGAAGGCTCAGTTTTCAGCAGCTAATAAAGGCATTTCCCTCCTCTCTATGAAACACAGTAGAAGTCTGTACCCCACTGATGTGAAAAGATGGGGGCGTCCGTGTGGTTAAATGCTGTGAGACTCTCTCCAGTGCAGGGTGAGGAGCTTGGTATCTCACATGTATCCATCTTTCATTCACGTTTACATTAGTGCTGCTCTGCAAACTGGCGATCGCATTAAAACGACTGAAACGCTGAGACTGACGGTGCCTTACTGCACCAAACTCTCCACTGAGGAGTGAGAGAGAACCATGAAGGATGTTTGGGAGGTTCTAAGGCCACAGAACATGTTCCTGTCGATACCATTTCACAAACAGCTCCGAGTCCAGAGAGAAAGTGGGTAATTACCTTCGGTCAGACTCTCACTGTATCGACCTGTAAGTGCAGAGAGGCACGAGGCGGAAGAGTCACGCCACCACGTTCCCCGGGTATTCTCTGCACATGATTTTTAGCAGCGCCAGAAAGTGCAGCTGTGAAATATTTCTACGATGAACACAGTTTGGTTTACAGCAGATTGTATGAACCCTTCAGACTCGTGTTTTTCCGCTTAAACACACCCTTCAGCAACATCTGCACTGACCCTGATGTGGTGGTAGTTAGTGTGTGTTGCGTTGTTGGGAGTGGATCAGACACAGCAGCAACTGATGAGCTTCAGGTCGGGCTCCCATCCACCTGCTTACAAATATCAGGCCCACGTCCGTGATCAGGAGCAGATTCGGAACGAGGGAGAGATCTGAGTGGGTTTTACTTCAGAACCGTTTTTACAGCATTAAATATCAGTGAGGGTTAATATTTATTTAGTGGGCGTCTGTGTGTAGAGCGTGTTCCTAATGTTTTGAGAGGAAAGTAAAATGACTAATAAACCATTTGCAAATCCTCTGACAGTTAGCCACACTCTGGAAATGTTCACATTCTCTGCTCTACATTCAGCCAATCAGATCACAACTAACTCCACCCCTCTACCTTTGTCTGAGTAAACGCCCCCCACCTGTCCGTCTGGACACTGATGGATGACTGTCGAGCTCCTCCTCCACGCTTCAGACCAGCTGCCCACGCTCCAGCCACCACCACTGGCCTCGGAGCTGCCCCTACATTGAAGTCCTCACTGACTCCTAACTGTTACCAGTAGATTGACCAGAGGAGGGTAGGTCCCCCTGTGAGCCCTGGTTCCTCTCAAGGTTCCTTCCTCAGCTCTGAGGGAGTTTCTCTGTGTCACTGTCGCCCCTGGCCTCACTCTCCTGGGGTTTTTTTACATTCTTTACATTTTCATGTTAAAGCCTTGTCTTTACCGGAATTCTGTGAAGCTGCTTTGTGACATCATCAGCTGTAAAAGAGCTATACAAATACATTTGATTTGATTTGATTTAATAACACAGTGTCTACTCTGAAATCTTAACGTGTTAATCTTAACGCAAATTAATGGTTTTATTAAATTCAGCCACATTTTCCTCCCAAAATTCTCTCTTTTCACAGAAACTGCTCGGTTTTATTCAGAGGCGTAATGTTGAGTTCAGAAAGTAGACTACTCTTATCCTCCTTCCTCTTCTTGATCTCTTCTGTCTTTCTCAGAAATTTTGACGCATTGTGTTCTGAATCTCCAGAATCCACTCTTTTAACTCTAATGAAGTTGTTGAACTGGACCATGGAGGTGTTTATTGTTTGAGCTGTGAGCTGCGCTGCTGTCGCCTCGTTTTTAAAAGTAAAGTGTCTGAGCTGATGTTCAGTGCTAAATCTCTCCCTGAAACTTTTCCTCAGAAAATGAAGAGATTCTCACTCAAATTCCATTAAAACTACACTGGGATATTATAATGAAGTAGTAATAACACGGCTTCTTTAGTCAGTTTGCTGCGTGTAAATCTCTGCCTCTAAAAACCACAAGGAAATGTTAGCATTTAAAACTGTGATTAATCACCGAATGTTTCATTGATTGAAGCTGTTTTCAGGAGCTGTGTGAGAACCTGGTTAGTGTTTAAACTGGTTTTTACACAAAGAAAGGGTTCACACACTTTAAAATGCCGCTGAAAAACAAATAGAAAAAGGCTCCAGAGCAGGGGCCGCTGGGACACGTCTCTGAAGGATGTCTCCGTACCTTCTGATGGGCTCGGTGTGGACCAGCGCTGCGTCTGTCATCACCTTCATCCAGGACTCCATTTCTTTGGCCGTGTCAGTGCAGAAGTAGTAGGTTCTCATGTTTGGGTGCGTGGCCTGAGGGAGGAAGCATCCTGGAGAAAGAACACAGACCGAGAACGAGAACTCAACGAAACTCAGGGCTGCAATGATCTTCCTCAGTGTACAGCAGTGTGTTAATGTTTTGCACGAGAACATTTCATATAAGACATGTTTAATTCAGCAGTGAGAGTTTAGTTAAAAACCAACACTAATATCAGAATAAACCCAGTCTCATTATTCCAGTGTGTGTGTGTGTGTGTGTGTGTGTGTGTGTGAGACACAGTGTCTAGTGTCAGAGGTTAATAAATACTTCACTGTGTTAAATGAAGTGTGCTGTAGATTTAACAAATCCATACGATCAGGAGAAACATCTGGAAACACACTGTTCTTCACTCGCTCACAACACAGCGTCTGCTTTTAGAACAAACATCCTTTTACTGTGTTTGTGTTTCTGTGTTTATTGGATTTTTATATGATTTTATACAAGCCTCAGGCTTACTGAGAAGATTAATTATTTTAAATATTAATAATAATAATAATCTAAGATGCACAAGACTTCCCCCCTGTTCTTCAGCGCTCAGGACCCCCACAGAGCAGGTGTGATGTGGTGGTGGATCATTCTCAGCGCTGCAGTGACACTGACGTGGTGGTGGTGTGTTAGTGTGTGTTGTGCTGGTGTAGAGTGGATCAGACACAGCAGTGCTGCTGGAGTTTTTAAACCCCTCAGTGTCTGGACCGAGAACAGTCCACCGACCAAAAACATCCAGCCGACAGCGTCCTGTGTCACTGATGAAGGACTAGAGGACGAGCGACACACACTGTGCAGCGACAGATGAGCTACTGTCTCTGACTCTACATCTACAAGGTGGACCAACGAGGGAGGAGTGTCTCACAGAGTGGACAGAGAGTGGACACAGGGTTTAAAAACTCCAGCAGCACTGCTGTGTCTGATCCACTCTACACCAGCACAACACACACTAACACACCACCACCACGTCAGTGTCACTGCAGCGCTGAGAATGATCCACCACCACATCACACCTGCTCTGTGGGGGTCCTGAGCGCTGAGGAACAGGGGGAAATAGGAGTAGCAAAGTATGCAGAGCCACAGATGGACTACAGAGTGACCGGAGCGGACCGTGGAGCTGAGAGAGTGTCTGTTTGTTTAAATTCTGTGAAAAAATACTGTATCGATCTATTCATTAATAAATATTTATTTTTCCTCAGTCATTTTTCCGACAGCAGCAGACAACACCCCTCTGACCTCAACAGGACCACGACGATGTGATGATGTGAATATCAGATCTTACCTTGTTAGTTAAACTTCTCTTAGGAACGCAGCAGTATTCCAGCTCACGCACCTCAGTGAGGACATGGAGGGACAATGAGGGACATTGAGAGAGAAGGAGGACACAGAGTGAGTCAGGAACAGATTTCATATACGACACAACACCAGAGAATGGAAAAACAACATTCCAGAGACGTTCGAGATTCTCTCAGCGATGTAAAGCTGCAGGAATGTGACAACAACCGCGCTGCCTCTAAAGACTCAGTCCTGAGTGGGTCACCTGAGACTAATATTCGACCACAGACTCCATTCACTGACAGCTCTAGTCCAGAGTGAGATTCAGCCTGAGTTCTGAACGCTGATTATTAATAATAATATTAATAATATATAAGTGTATATCCTGTGCCTCACCTGTGTTTACCTCAGTGTCCACACTCTCAGAAAAACAGTAGTGTACAGGTCCAAACAGCACCTTTTAAAGGTACCATCAGTGGTTTAAAGTCCAGTTGTGCTCCCTAAAGCAGGACTTTTCAAACCCGGGGTCATGACCCTTGCATGCTCTTAAGCTCTGCACCAGTCTGCAGTGATATCAGAGGAGCTGCTGGACCTCATTCTCCTTCAGAAGAGTTCCACACTCAGAGATTACCCCCCTCTCCTCACTCTTCTGTGACATGGAGCTCAGCTCAGATTCTCATTCTGCAGAGTTCTGTTCACACTACAGTTCCACCTTAAATGCTGCAGTAGTCTCAGGAGCCTGAATGTAATTGTTTCTCCAATTTAAGGTGGAACCGTAGACACTTAAAGTTTAAAAACATGAATATTGACGAAGCCAAGAGGTTGTAGTTTGACGGTGATATAATGTTTCTTTCAGTTCTTGGCAGTTGTTTTGTGGCTTTATTTTATTGTTTACATCGATATATGAATTATAAAGTTTAGACCAAAATTAAGAAACATATCGTGATATAAACCTTGGTTGTATCATCTCTGAATAAAATCATTTGACACATTGACTTCCATTAAAGCTGAAGGTTTGTTCCTTCTCCTGTAAAGTTACTGTTTGTGAGAAACAAGTTCTTCTTTGGACAGCGATGAGATCAGAGTAAGACAGATCTGTAAAGGAGCTTGGGGTTGGGGGGGGGGCACCAGACACAGACGAAGGGAGGTGCCCACCTGAGCAGGGCTGGTGAGGCGGTGGTTGCTGGTTGGGAGTGAGCTGGGTCCTATGTGAAGCTCTAATGTACTGCTATAAGATACTTTAGATCTTCCCAAACTCCTGCATTATATATCACCACCCCTCAAACACGGCCAGAGAAACCCCTGCTGCATCAGAATATAATCTACGGCTATTCCTTTGTAGGGTACAGATAGAGCTGAGGGCCTGACTCTGACCTTAAAGGCGTATTTCTTGCTAATGTGGTCATCCACGGACAGCATGGAGATGTGGAAGCTTGGTAAAAGGATGCTCCCGAGGATCCCTTCTTCTTTTTCATCTGAGAAGAAAGAAGAAACACGAAAGCCGTTAATGTTCTCTTTAAAAGCAGTGAGGATTCTCCATGAGGGGTTGGTCTGGAGCGTTTTCCCAGCCGCTGGTTTCGTGAGCAGACCCCCCACGGCAGCGCTGAGCAGAACAGGGAGTGATGCTATGAACTGGAGTGTGGCCGTGAGGTCTGTGAAAGGTTCAGACAGTCTCCTGGTTCTTCAGAGTGTTTGATCTGGACTCAACGTCAATGTGAAGAGACAAACACGTTATTTACTAATAACACCAGGGGACCATCCACAGTGCACACAGGGAAGACCACAGCGCACACAGATCTGATCCGTTCAGGTGTGAATCGATAAAAGCAGAATTTGTTCAGTTTAGAGGAGGGTTTTACTTCAAAGTGAAATATTATTCAGTTCCAGCTGCTGTTCATTGGGTGACAACAGTAACTTTGAGAGCTCTTCTTCACTCGAGGGATGGAAATGAAGTGAATGAATGTTCTCCGGCGCTTTACTGACTCTCAGAGCTTTTAATATTTGCAAGCGCTGGGTTTTCCAAGAATTGATTATCAACTTAGAGCCCATCCCCTCACTCAGAGCGCAGGAAAACTGCAGACTCCGGGATAATCTTTATTTTAATCTATTGTTTAATCTTCTTTTAACTGTAGCTACCAATGGAAAAGCCTTTCTGAGGCACGATCCCAGGAATGTTATAATGCTGTTATATTTCATTTATTCATTCATTCATTCATTCATTCACTGTTTGTAACCCTTATCCAGTTCAGGGTCGCAGTGGGTCCGGAGCCTACCCAGAATCACTGGGCACAAGGCAGGAACACACCCTGGAGGAGGCGCCAGTCCTTCACAGGGCAACACACACTCACACATTCACTCACACACTCACACATTCACTCACATACTCACACCTACGGACACTTTTGAGTCTTCAATCCACCTACCAACGTGTGTTTTTGGAGCATGGGAAGAAACCGGAGCACCCGGAGGAAACCCACGCAGACACAGAGAGAACACACCACACTCCTCACAGACAGTCACCCGGAGGAAACCCACGCAGACACAGAGAGAACACACCACACTCCTCACAGACAGTCACCCGGAGGAAACCCACGCAGACACAGAGAGAACACACCACACTCCTCACAGACAGTCACCCGGAGTGGGACTCAAACCCACAACCTCCACGACCCTGCAGCTGTGACAGAGACACTACCTGCTGCAGCATTGTGCCTCCTGATATTTTTCATGTTTATTTCTATTTTTTCTATATTTTCTGTATATAATCTTGAATCTGTATATATAGAATCTTGAATCATTCATTTTATTGTTACTGTTACTCACGCAGTCACTCACACACTCACACAGTCACTCACACGCTCACTCAGTCATTCACACATTCACCCAGTCACTCACACGCTCACCCAGTCACTCACACACTCACCCAGTCACTCACACACTCACCCAGTCACTCACACACTCACCCAGTCACTCACACACACAGTCACTCACACACTCACACAGTCACTCACACACTCACCCAGTCACTCACACACTCACCCAGTCACTAACACACTCACCCAGTCACTCACACACTCACACAGTCACTCACACACTCACACAGTCACTCACACACTCACACAGTCACTCACACTCTCACCCAGTCACTCACAGAAAGAGAGCAGACGAGGAACTGAAGAAAAGCAAAGAAAGAGAGCATGAAATTATAGAACAGAGAAGAAAGAAGAAATGGAGAAGCATTGTCTCTCTCTCTCTCTCCATCTCTCTGTGTGTGTGTGTGCAGCATCTACAGCCTAAGCACGTAGCACCTGCCTTAAGAGCCCTTCTCTCTCGCCTCAATCAGCCAATAAGCAGCATCTCCCCTCTCAGGTCCCGTCATGAAAGAGCGGCTGATTGCTCCAGGGCTTCGCTTAATTGCACTATTTATGGACATTTAAAAGCCCTTCCCTGAGAGACTACACCCGGGGGGGCACTGAGTGTGAGGAGCAGAGGAAAAGCCACGTTCTTGTAGTGAGCACAGAGGTCCAGAGAGGGGTCACACCAGTGAAGCCAACCAGAACTGGAACACACACACACCACAAACTGTTACTGATCTGAACCCTGTTTCCAGACTGTTACCCTGGACATGTCTTCTGTTCTGTGGCGGCACGTAGAGTGTGGTGTGTTCTCTCTGTGTCTGCGTGGGTTTCCTCCGGGTGACTGTCTGTGAGAAGTGTGGCGTGTTCTCTCTGTGTCTGCGTGGGTTTCCTCCGGGTGCTTCGGTTTCCTCCCACAGTCCAAAAACACACGTTGGTAGGTGGATTGGTGACTCCAAAGTGTCCATAGGTGTGAGTGTGTGAGTGAATGTGTGTGTCTGTGTTGCCCTGTGAAGGACTGGCGCCCCCTCCAGGGTGTATTCCCGCCTTGTGCCCAATGATTCCAGGTAGGCTCTGGACCCCCCAAGCGGTTACAAATAATGAATGAATGAATAATTACACTAATCAGAACAGAACACCTTAAATCACACTATACTTTTATAGGTCTCTTCACTCCTCACCTCTCACAGACAGGTGGATGAATGGACAGATAGACAGATATATTTGGGGTAGGTAGATGGACGAACAGGTAGACAGGTGGATGGATGGACAGACAGACAGATAACTCACCTCTGTAATAGAAGAGGCACATGTCGGACAGAACAAACCATCTCTTCTTCCACATCTTCATCCCTGTGCTGTCCTGCAAGAGTTCACACAGCACACGCTGTCAATCACCCGCCTCAACCAATCAGCACATAGCACACATCACCAGGACCCGACCACGCTCCCTCTGTGTCTCCTGACGCCCTCCATTAAGAGTCTGTACCTCGTCAGACTGCGAGTGTGTGTCATGATGGTGAATGGAAAAAAAAAAACTCCAGCAGCACTGCTGTGTCTGATCCACTCTAAACCAGCACAACACACACTAACACACCACCACCACGTCAGTGTCACTGCAGCGCTGAGAATGATCCACCACCACATCACACCTGCTCTGTGGGGGTCCTGAGCGCTGAGGAACAGGGGGAATAGGAGTAGCAAAGTATGCAGAGCAACGGTTTGGACTACAGAGTGTAACTATAGAACTACAGCGTGACCGGAGTGGACCGTGTAGCTGAGAGAGTGGACAGTGAGTGTAATATTTAGTAGCCGATGCCAGTCGTACCTGTTTATAAAGCCAGTTGCTTTTCACCACTGGTGCATTGGGGTTCCTCTTGATGGAGTTGGACCTCTTGCCAAAATTATGGACCTTTTTTGAAGACCTTGACGGCTTGAAACACAAAGAACAGGAGAAGCATCACACAACCATCACACATCTGGGCTCTGATACACACTGCACTAATAGAACCAGGTCAAAACACATACCGCTGAAAGGGTTAACTCCGCTCTGATAGAACCGGGTCAGAACACACACCGCTAAAAGGGTTAACTCCGCTCTGATAGAACCGGATCAGAACACACACCACTAATAGGGTTAACTCCGCTCTGATAGAACCGGGTCAGAACACACACTACTAATAGGGTTAACTCCGCTCTGATAGAACCGGGTCAGAACACACACCAATAATAGGGTTAACTCTGCTCTGATAGAACCGGGTCAGAACACGCACCACTGAAAGAGTTAACTCCGCTCTGATAGAACCGGGTCAGAACACACACTGAAAAAAACAATCACTCACTCTGGCCGTGGGACTGCTGGGCTGGGCGGTGTAGTCTGAGCCTCCCGTGTAGTTAGACGCCTCGCTCATGGTGCTGGTGGGACGCTCCTTCTTCTCACTGGGTGGGGCTTTGGAGGCAGGTCTTTGGAAGAAGACAAAGGAGAAGTGGGTAAAGGACACAGAGATCACTGAGAGCTGTTTACACCCTGCACTGATGTGTTTATGGTGATGGGACTGTGTTTGACAAAGCTCCGGTGTTTGTACGTAGCCCTGGCTCCGTAAACAGGAAACAAACTAATGCCGTTTTTCCACTGCATGGAACCTATACGACTCTGCACAGCTCGGCACGGCTCTTTCGCTTTTCCACAGGCTAAAGCTGGTCCTGCTCCTGGAACCGGGTACGTTTTCAGTCCCAGCTCGCTCCGGGTTCTAACCGAGCCGAGTAGGTACTAAAGGGTGAGGTGTAAACCCTGTAGAGCACTGATTGGCCAGAGACATGTCAATCATCAGGAAATACAGAGCTCATTCAAATCCAGCACAAATGCCGCTTGTTAAATCTCTTAAGTTACCAAACTTTCACATTTAATTTTATCGGACTCACAGTGGCAGCTCGAGGGCTTTTGGTAAAGGTAACTTTACCTCGAGGGCTTTTGAAGAGGTTTAAACGCTCCTTGGGCCGATGGCCGATGAAAATTTCCAGTGAAAGCCGTATGTGCCACAAGTAAAACTGACCTGTGAGAACTGGGGGCGGAGCCGTGTTCAGTCTGAACAACAACAACAATAACAACAACGCGCGATACACGATGATTTAAACAGCACCTAACATTACTGCCGCTGTTCTTGTGGTTTTCAAAGCCAGTGATTCCTGTAAGAGATGGGGTTTTTCAACGTCAACGGATCCATTTTGCGGCAGAGCTTTGCCAGTGGAAAAGCTTTAAGCAAGCTGAGCCGAGCCGAGTCGTGTAGAGCCAGACCCATGGAGTGGAAAGCACCTTAAGTGTCTTGGTCTGGACTGTCTCTGGTCTCTGGCTCTCTCTCTGACAACGGAGAGATGCCAAACGCTGAAAAGCACCAACCGAGATGAGGATGTTGCTCTATTCCTGCTCCATAGGGGGGTCACACTGACTTATTTTTGCTGTTACAGTTACATTACTTAAGGTGGAACTGACTCTAAATTCACATTAAAAGATACAGTTGCTTCTTACTCACACACACCGCTCCACATTAAAAGATACACTCGCTTCTTACTCACACACAACGCTCCAACTTAAAAGATACAGTGACTTCTTACTCACACACACCGCTCCTCCTTAAAAGATACAGTGACTTCTTACTCACACACACCGCTCCTCCTTAAAAGATACAGTGACTTCTTACTCACACACACCACTCCACCTTAAAAGATACAGTCGCTTCTTACTCACATGCACCGCTCCACCTTAAAAGATACAGTGACTTCTTACTCACACACACCACTCCACCTTAAAAGATACAGTCGCTTCTTACTCACATGCACCGCTCCTCCTTAAAAGATACAGTTGCTTCTTACTCACATGCACCGCTCCACCTTAAAAGATACAGTTGCTTCTTACTCACACACACCACTCCACCTTAAAAGATAGTCACTTCTTACTCACACACATCGCTCCACCTTAAAATATACAGTGACTTCTTACTCACACACATCGCTCCACCTTAAAAGATACAGTGACTTCTTACTCACACACACCACTCCACCTTAAAAGATACAGTCGCTTCTTACTCACACACACCGCTCCACCTTAAAATATACAGTGACTTCTTACTCACACACACAGCTCCACCTTAAAAGATACAGTCGCTTCTTACTCACACACACCGCTCCACCTTAAAAGATACAGTCGCTTCTTACTCACACACACCGCTCCACCTTAAAGACGCTTATGAGTTAACACAAAGAGGAGGATGGTGCCTTAGTGAGTATAATGAACAGAATCAGACTCCAGGTATCACAGTAACACACAGTAACGTAGGGTGTAAACAGGCTCTGAAGGTCTTAACTTCTTCGTTTATACGGACCCCTGCATTCCCTGAGGTTTGTGTTAGAGGTTAATCTACTGTTAGTGCACAAGAACAGAGAGGGTTAACATCCAGGGATGAAGCTTCCTTAACTGACCAACCAACCATTTACTATCCCCAGAGAGAGAGAGAGAGAGAGAGAGAGAGGGAGAGAAAGAGAGAGAGAGAGAGAGAGAGAGAGTATATATACACACACACACACACACACACACAAAGAGAGAGAGAGAAACCTTGCTTCCTCTGAGTGGTTCTACCTCTGATTCTGAGGAAGGGTTTGAGTGTGTGACCCATCTCTGAAACAGAAGTAGCTGATAAGGGCACAGCCCCGAGCTGGACTAGCCAATGACCTTCTGTATGTGGTGGGAGCAACCAATCACAGAAGCCCAGTCTAAGAGCAAATCAGAAACCATGAACCTGAGCTTTCCTGACACAGGGATAATGAATGTGAACTGCAGGAGGCGCTGTCTCCCGTGGCTGGCCTACATTCTGAAGCAGCAGAGGGGTGTGTTTGTACTTTGTGCACTCATGGAACAGTGTGTGTGTGTGTGTGTGTGTGTGCGCGCGCGCGCGTGTGTGTGTGTGTGTGTAACCGTGGAATAGTGTGTGTGTGAGAAAGAATGAGGATGTAGGTGGTTTTAGTGCTGGCAGGAATTACAGGTCACTGAGCTGAAGATTGTGATTCATACTGTGCTTCAGATCTGTCTGTCTGTCTCTCTGTCTGTTTCTCTCTCTCTCTCTCTCTCTCTCTCTCTCTCTCTCTCTCTCTCTCTCTTCTCTCCAGAGGTGGTGTAGAAAGCCATGCAGTATAAATCTGTAGAAGTAGTGGATGTTGGTTTCAGTGCAGGGTTAAACTTCTCCTCTTTAAAGGAGTGTCTCGTCTCGTCTCGTATTGCAGAACGTGTCTCGTTAATGAAGACAATAGAATTCATTTGCCACTGAGACCAAAGACCGCAGCCCGTGCCGAGCCACTGTTCTGATGGAGAACTCATGTTTCATATTAAATATGGGCGAGACAAATTGGACGGCACACATAAATCTCACATCTCCTCAAAGCAGCGAGGCGTAGCAGGAGATTGGGCCACTCACATCACACATGGCCTGGAGGTTAGAGTCTGAGCAGGATTAATGAGACACAAAGGCAAAACAAACAGAAAGACGAACGGCTCCTTCACTCCTCCACACGGCTAATGAAGCTGAGGAGCCGCTCGGGTTCTTACTCAGAGCTTTACCTGTTGGAAACAGGGTGGACAAGTTTCCCACAGTTCAGGCTAGAAACAGAAGAACAGAAAAACAAAATCTAAATGCAGAGGAATTCTGGAACAAATCATAAACAAATCATAATGAAAAACTAAACAAACTGAAGGAAGTGAGGGAAATGTGTGTTCAGATTTGGGCGTGATGGGGTGTTCGGGTTTGGGTGTGATGAGGTGTTCAGATTTGGGCGTGAAGGGGTGTTCAGATTTGGGCATAATGAGGTGTTCAGATTTGAGCGTGATGGAGTGTTCAGGTTTGGGCGTGATGGGGTGTTCAGTTTGGGCGTGATGGGGTGTTCAGATTTGGGCGTGATGGGGTGTTCAGATTTGGGTGTGATGGGGTGTTCAGTTTGGGCATTTGGGGGTGTTCGGGTTTGGGCGTGATGAGGTGTTCAGATTTGAGCGTGAGGGGGTGTTCGGGTTTGGGTGTGATGGGGTGTTCAGTTTGGGCGTGATGGGGTGTTCAGATTTGGGCGTGATGGGGTGTTCAGATTTGGGCGTGAAGGGGTGTTCAGATTTGGGTGTGATGGGATGTTCAGTTTGGGCGTGATGGGGTGTTCAGTTTGGGCATTTGGGGGTGTTCGGGTTTGGGCGTGATGAGGTGTTCAGATTTGAGCGTGAGGGGGTGTTCGGGTTTGGGTGTGATGGGGTGTTCAGTTTGGGCGTGATGGGGTGTTCAGATTTGGGCGTGATGGGGTGTTCAGATTTGGGCGTGAAGGGGTGTTCAGATTTGGGTGTGATGGGATGTTCAGTTTGGGCGTTTGGGGGTGTTCGGGTTTGGGCGTGATGAGGTGTTCAGATTTGAGCGTGAGGGGGTGTTCGGGTTTGGGCATGAGGGGGTGTTCAGATTTGGGCATGATGAGGTGTTCAGACTTGGGTGTGTCAGGGTGTTTGGATTCAGATGCAATGGGTGTTCAGACTCAGGGGTGACGCTGTGTCCAGATTCGTATGTGATGGAGCATTTGGACTCAGGTGTGAGCATCTACACCTGGGCTGTACCAGACTCACTCAGAGCGGACTCCCGGGCCTAACCCCACCTTGCCCCACCACAGACGTCTGGGTTTAGTGCAGGGCTAATAAGAGTAAAGGTATATTGTGTAAAGAAGGGACAGTTCTGCTTCATCTCTGCTCAGAGTCCGACTGACAAGACTCCCCCAGTCAGTTTTCTGTGTGCTGCCTATGTCATAAAACACAGGATAAAAGATGTTCTGATTCTGCTCCGCTTCTGATGTCCAGTGCCGAGACTTTATAATAGCCCTGCCCCCTCGTCGGAGTCTGTCCAATCAGAGCGCTGGACCTTCTCTCAGGGGGAGAACGCTGCTGTGGGGCTTGTGAGGTTTTGACTAAAAAAGGTCACAGACGTTTAATTGAGAACCAGAACTGGGTTCCACTGTGGAAAGGTGGGGGAATACGTCTGGGACAGAACCCAGCTGCTAAGGTTTACTCGTGGCCACTGTTCAAGTTCAGTAATTTGGCATCAGCAACAATGCCAGCTCTGGACATCCAGCTTAAATAAAGCTCCTGCTTAATCTCATCCTCATCTACCACCAAAGCCTCAGCGTCCACTTTGCCCATCAGTCTGTCCAAGAGGAAGACAACCGTCCTCGCTCTCTTTGGATGGGTAGGATGGCCCTTTCTCTCCCCTGTGAGTCAGAAGCAAGCTAGGAAATGTGGTCTGTTCAGGCATAACAAATCAGAGCTGTTAGTGTTCTCCTCCAAGCGTGTTGTAGGAAGCATGTGCTGCTCTCTTCCAAGGTTGGTGGAGATGTTCAGGAGTGGGTGAGTCTTAGCTATCGGCAAAGGGTGAGGTCATAGTATTGTCTGCATTCCCAGGACGAGGAACATCTTTATGATTAATAAAAACCATTCTCCATCAAGACCTGAACCTGGAAGCTATTGATTCAGGAGCATCACCCTCCACCACTCTGTACTAGGCACAGCCTCTTCTTCATAGAGTTCTAACTTATTTAACACTAACTCTCTGACTCTTTTTCTCTCTCACTCCTTCTCACATCCTCTAGTGCCGCCAAAAGCATCAGAAAGTAAGTGATAAACTCATTTGCACATGCTGCATTGCTGCAGTCAGCAGATCTGGGGTCTGACACGAGCGCTGAACATGTTCGAAGAGATTTTAAACAAGGACAGCGTCTCTGCGTTCCTGCCACTGTTTATGTCTCTTTTATAAAAAGGAGAAAAGACATTAAGGATAATGCCAACATGTCCTCTGTGTTTGTGTATGTTTTCTGAAAGACTGCGGATGTGGAATCAGAGAAGGACCCCAGGAAATCGTGGGAGCAGTGTACTTTAAAAAAAAAATAAAATAATGGGTCACAGAGAAAAATAATAATATTAATTAAATAACAGAATTTTAACAGACACATTAACACAACAACAACTTGTACCCGAACACCCCCTTGCACAGGCTTTAACATTATGCTGCAACCAGGCTGCTGCTGTTCGAACTTTAAGAGCGAATCCCATTTCTTATTTTCCAAAGAGACAAGAAATGAATCAACGTTGGACTGACTTTTCCGATATGGAGAACAGTTTTGCTGAAAGGCTCCAGTCAGACCCTGAACTTACGGTTATTCTTTTAGAAACGCTCTCCTGGGTCAGTGACTCCTCTCCCCGCTGATGTGGGGGTATGGCACACAGGGAGATACTGCTTTCTCTTGTCTAACTTCTTCTATCAGGAAAATACCACCTTAAAAGCTACTGTAAATTAAACTTTTTAAAGTGTTGTTTCCATTTGGGGTGCTTTATTCACGTTTCTCAGTGTTATTTACATTTATCAGAGTTAAAACCCCATGTTCATCGACAACATATAAGGTGGAGCGGGAAATTCGAATGAGATGCTGATTACTGCTGCTCGATTCACCACGGCTCAGCGGTTTTTTTCCCCATGCTCCGGACCTGTAAGAGTCTGTTTTTTCTACCTTCCCGGCTGAAGGAGAACATCTGGTTTTATCACCTATGTGTCAGTCAGGAGGACTCCCTCGCACCATCGCTGCACTGCTTTCACACTGACACAGAATGACTACACTCTGCATCAACACAGTGAGTGGGTACAGTAACTAATGCTGTTCTCCCTGAACTTCTATTTTCATGTTTGTGGACATCAAGAAGCACTCTGGGTGATGGAAATGCACCAAGGAAATATGATGTTTGTTTATTATTATAATGTCCAATGTCTGTCTTCTTGAGTGATTGGGATGATAACCTGAGCTTTTACTGATATTACGAGTTCAGGAGTGAGGCAGTGGCTTTTTCAGGATTTGCTGTTAACAATGAGAAGTAAACGGGACGTGGGTTTGAGAGGAAAGAGGGCGAGGCTGAAGGGAAGGGTGTGGTACAATTACTGTTTATGTTTGGCTCTGAGACACCAGTGTGGCTTCTGCTGGATAGTGCACCTTTAAAAGCTGCAGTATCCTCCGATACCAGATTATAAATAATATTGCAGATCATAATTTGAGAATGAAATAAACACAGTTTGGAGTGAGATTATCATCAGCGTGTGTGCCATTCGTGTCTCTGAATATTTACGCATGACAAATGTTAAAACTTGCAGATTTATATTGTCCACCTGGGGTTTTTGCACCCTCTAAATTTGACATAGATGTGACACCATACTAAAACCAGAAAAATAGCTGGCTCCACTTCTGGATCTGTCCTGTCTCTGAGGTAAATCACTGGTACAAACTGAGGGAAGCTAAGTGGCTAACGTGACAGCTCTGAGTAAACAGAGCTCGTGAGGGCAATGTGCTAGAAGTGATGATGTACACTGACTCCGAAGAGTCTCCCATATGCCCCCTAATGAGGGTCCTTGTCGGTTTAAGTGCCACGTAATGAGAGAGCTGTCTTTGAAGGCAATGACTGAACAGGCAGCTGCTCTTAGAACGGAACACACCTATGATGTTTACCACCGCCTCTTTTCGAACTGCCGATAACTACAATAACACCGGACAGCTCAACACACCGGAGGAGAGTGCCGATTTCCCAGGTCTGACATCACCTGAGATACACCTACGCTGCCGGGTGATGAGGTGAGAGTAGAGACCATCCCACCCACCCAGATGAAGCACAGACAACTGCTCCCTCACGCTGCGTTCACACTCAGTAAAAGCGATTGGTTTTGCCTCCTACTGTTTTCTATGGAGTCCAGCTGCAACTTGGCACAGAGGATTCTGGGAGCGGTAGCGGCACGTACAAGGCAAAGCAGCAAAAAGTTGAGATTTCTCCAAATTTATGCAAATAGTAAAGAGTTTCACTGGTGGTGTCCAATTGGTTTAATTTTTTTATTTCTTCAATACCTCAATATAAAGTCCCTGGGAACTACAGTAGTTTAGAAAAATGTTGTATTCAAACATCATATGAACATTCTGGAGGAGATAAAACATTGATTGAGGGCAAAAGAAAAAAATAATAACCACAGTGTCTCATTCAGGCACAGCATTTGACTCTACACACACTCGCTTGGGGCAGACAAACCTGCTTGGGTTTATAAGTGACACCCCAAAGAGGCCAGAAGATGGAAGCTCTTCGCTTTGCCTCCGCTTCGCTGTAGTGCGAATGCAGTGTTAGAATTCCTGACCCGGGATTTGTGAGACATCACCAGCGATCTACACAAGATCTCACAATGATAGGGTCAACATTTAGACTACTGGACATCTCTGGAGCCCCCGAAGACCTTTTCACTACTATTTCCTTAGTCGTCCCTCTCTGAGCATGTCCTAAATCCTTTAAGCCTGTGGTGTTTAAGAAGGATTAAAATTCTGGAAGTCTCTCAGTCTCTTTGAGGTCACTGTCGACAGAAACATGGCAAAGAAGACCCCCGAACCCCTGGTGTTGCCACAGACATCCGTCAGCGTAGGTCCAAGAGAGTACAACTGGCACAGCTCTTTCCGGGTGGGTACGAAAACACTCCAACACCCTTTATATGTCTATCAGCTGGATATCAGTTCTAAAGAGATATGGTGCTTTTCCACTGCATGAGATTGGCTCGGCTCGACTAGAGTCGGATCGCATTTAGCTGGTTGCTCTTCCACTAGATGGAGCCAGTGACATTGCAAAACCCAGTCTCTCCCCTCACAGGCTTTAAAAACTTTAAAAAGTCAGGCGCTGTTTACTCGTTTACTTCTTGTTGTTGTTGTGGTTGTTTGAACTGAACATGGCTCCGCCCCCAGTTCTCACAGAGCAGTTTTGGTTTTCGCTGGAGATTTTCCTCAGCCACCGACCCAAGGAGCGTCTGACCCTCTTCAGAAACCCCTCGGGGGAATGTTACGAGCTGCTGCTGAGAGTCGGATAAAAACTAATGTGAACGCTGCTGTAACTTCAGAGATTTTACAAGCGGTGAGTTTGTGCTGGAGCTCTGTGTTTCCTGGTGATTGACAGGTCTCTGGCCAATCAGAGCTCTGCAGGGTTTACACCTCACATTTAGTGCCTACGCGACCCGGTCACAACCGTAAGAGAACTGTGACTAAACAAGAACCAGGTTCCAGGAGCAGAGCCAGATTTGATCAGTGGAAAAGCAAAAGAGCCGCGTCGAGTGGATATCCATGCAGTGGGAAAGCGCCGTTAGTGTTCTCCTCCAAGCGTGTTCAGCTGTCATCGTACTCAGCACGGTGTGACTGGGGAGTGTAATGGGGACTAACCTGAATTCTGGGTAAAAATGACAGAAGTTTTATAAAAGGGGGTCATGTGACTGATGCTCTGAGCGTCACACAGACCACCACAAGAACGTCATCACACACAGAGAAAGCACTCACTGTTCGTTCACCACAAAGATGCAGTTGTCTTGAGAAGGAGTCCCAGAGACAGGATGCTTACAGGTCACTTTCCGCTCATTGTGACTGTGAGAGAGAGAGAGAGAGAGAGAGAGAGGGGGGATATAGAAAGAAGGGAAAGGATAGAGAAATAAATGTAGAGAGAGAGTGGGAGAGAGAGAAACATAGAAAAAGAGAAGGGACAGAGTAAGAGAGGGTGGGAGAGAAAGAGAGAGACACATTAAACACAGTTAGTTATAGTTTGATGACTGTTCATCACATCATAAAGTTCAGTGCAAGTCATCATCATCGTCAACAACAACAACAACAACAACAGTAACATCAACAACAGCAGCTGTGTTTAAGCAGAAAACCCCTCTTTTATGAAAGGGAAAATGAATACTCAGAGAATACTCAGATCTCCACAGAGCGCTGCATCACTAAAGTCCACACACACACACACACACACACACACACACACACACACACACACTGAACTACACACCTGGAGCGAAGAGTGGTGCTGAACTTCAGCATCGCTGTCTCTTCTAGAGTCACAGACTGACTGCTCTCTCTCTCTCCCCTTTCTCCCTCTTTTTCTCTCTCCACCCCCACTGCCTGTCTTTCCCTCCCTCTCTCTATCTCTCTGTCACCTCCCCTCCTCATCTCTCTCTCTCTCTCTCTCTCTCTCTCTCTCTCTCTCTCCTACATATATAAATTTCAAAAACAGTCCAACCGTGAAGACACTGCAGCAGTGTTGACTTTTCCCCAGTCATATGCTCTGATCACAAGAGCATGAACACACACGCGCACACACACACGCACATCTCTGTGGTTTCAGATGTTACATAAAATACCATTCGTTTTATAGAGTTAGCCTAACTTTAACCACAGACATAATGCCTTCTAATATTACTACTACTACTATTACTACTACTACTACAACTACTATTACTACTCCTACTACAACTACTATTACTACTCCTACTACTACAACTACTATTACTACTCCTACTACTACAACTACTATTACTACTACTACTACAACTACCACTACTACAACTACTATTACTACTCCTGCTATTACTACGTCTACTACAACTACTATTACTACTACTACTACTACAAATACTACTACTACTACTACAACTACCACTACTACAACTACTATTACTACTCCTGCTACAACGACTATTACTACAACAACTACTTTTACAACTACTATTACTACTCCTACCACAACTACTATTACTACTCCTACTACAACTACTATTACTACTCCTACCACAACTACTATTACTACTCCTACCACAACTACTATTACTACTACAACTACTATTACTACTACTACTACTACAACTACTATTACTACTACTACTACTATTACTACTACTACTACTACTACTATTATTACTACTACTAATACAACTACTACTACTCCTACTACAACTACCATTACTACTCCTACTACAACTACTATTACTACTACTACTACAACTACTATCACTACTACTACTCCTACAACTACTATTACTACTCCTACAACTACTACTACTATTACTACTCCTACTACAACTACTATTACTACTACTACTACTACTATTACTACTACTACTACTACTACTACTTCTACTACAACTACTATTACTACTCCTACTACTACTAAAACTACTACAACTACTACTACTACTATTATTACTACAACTACTACTCCTACTATTACTACGTCTACTACAACCACAATTACTACTACTACTACAAATACTACTACTACTACAACTACCACTACTACAACTACTATTACTACTCCTGCTACAACTACTATTACTACAACAACAACTACTTTTACAACTACTATTACTACTCCTACAACTACTATTATTACTCCTACTACAACTACTATTACTACAACTACTACTTCTACTACAACTACTATTACTACTACTACTATTACTACTACAACTACTATTACTACAACTACTACTACTACAACTACTATTACTACTACAACTACTATTGCCATTACTACTACAACTACTATTAATACTCCTACTACAACTACTATTACTACTACTACTACAACTACTATTACTACTACTACTACAACTACTATTAATACTCCTACTACAGCTACTATTACTACTACTACTACTATTACTACTACTACTACAACTACTAGTACTACTCCTACTACAACTACTATTACTACTACTACAACTACTACTCCTACTAAAACTACTATTACTACTACTACTACAACTACTATTACTACTACTACAACTACTACTATTACAACTACTATTACTACTCCTACTACAACAACTACTACTACTACTACAAATACTACTCCTACTCCTACTACTATCACTACTCCTACTACAACTACTATTACTACTCCTACTATTACTACAACAGTTACTATTACTACTCCTACTACAACTACTATTACTACTACAACTATTACTTCTACAACTACTACTATTACTACTACTACTACTACTACTACAAATACTACTCCTACCACTACTCCTACTACAACTACTATTACTACAACTACTACAACTACTATTACTACTACTACTATTACTACTATTACTACTACTACAACTATTACTACAACTATTACTTCTACAACTACTATTATTACTACTACTACTACAACAACTACTATTACTACTACTACAACCAGTTTTATTAGACGTCACTGTCATATTCACACACCGGGGCATTTATGATTTTGCTAAGTTCTGTACTTTACTTAAATTACAGCCATCAGCCTCAAAGCATGTGAGTGATCTGGAAACAATCTGTTAAATTAATCACTTTACCAAATTTGGCTACAACTTCCTCCTGTAATTTACCTGTTTTACAGAGTGTAGTGATGTAGCAGCAGTTTTATTCAATGATGTAAACACAGAGTCTCTCCAGCTTCAGGGGTAGATTACATTATTTTAATTCTGAAATATGGATTGAATCTCAACTCTCATTTTTACCATCTCTCTCTCTCTCTCTCTCTCTCTCTCACACACACACACACACACACACACACACTCACTCACACCATGTTTATTTCCTGATCCCTGTATTAATCCCCACATTTCTCTGGTATAAAGCTGTTGGAGCTGAATGTGGAGGTGTGTCCGAGCCTCGCTGTGTTTGAGTTTGAGTTTCCTCTGATCAGTTTGTCCTGAATATGACTTTTATGCACGTTAACTTGTTTTATTTCCCTTACAAAAAAAACAAAACTTAGATAGGCTACAAAGGCCGATATGAACAAAAATGATGTCACAATAAATGTATCTGTGTTGATTAATAGTGATTATTATCACAAAACAATATTTTGTAACATTGGCACAACTGTAAATGAAAATGTATTTTATTTTATTTTATTACCCACACCACACTATTATAAATCTCCAGCAGCACTGCTGTGTCTGATCCACTCTACACCAGCACAACACACACTAACACACCACCACCACGTCAGTGTCACTGCAGCGCTGAGAATGATCCACCACCACATCACACCTGCTCTGTGGGGGTCCTGAGTACTGAGGAACAGGGGGAAAGGGGGGTAACAAAGTATGCAGAGCAACAGATGGACTACAGAGTGACCAGAGTGGACCGTGGAGCTGAGAGAGTGGGCAATCTGTCTGTTTGTTTAAAGGGGGGTAATAAATGGATTTTTTTTTCACTGCACCGTCTTATCCCTACTCTACTCTATTTGACTCTACCCTGCTGTTTCCTGCTCCTCCACCAGGTGAATCCGGTCCTGGTTCTGGAAGCGGGTTCTTGTTTAGTGGCTGTTCTCTCGTGGTTCAGAGCGAGTCGAGTAGGGACTAAACCGTAGCGTGTAAACCTTGCAGAGCGCTGATCGTCCAGAGAGAGCCGTCACTCTACGCCATGCAACGCAGACGACCAGCACCAACTCTCCATCTGTAAAATCTCCAGCTGCAGCAGAGATCACGTTTGTTTTTATTCGACTCACGACGGCAGCTCGTAAAATGACGCCGTGGTCTTTTGAAGAGGTTCAAACGCTCCTTGGATCGGTGGCCGACGAAAGAATCCAGCGAGAGCTGGACGCTGCAACAAGGAAGGAACAAACTCTACTGATCTGTCTGAACTGATGACGGAGCTGTGTTCAGTCCCAAACAACAACAACACGCCGATACACCATGAGTAAACACCGCTTAACGTTACCACCGCCGTTGTTGTGGTTTCCAAAGACCACTGTTCCCCTTAGAGATGGGGTTAGAGACGACACCTGATACATTTCAGGGGGAGCTGTGGGAGTGGGAAACCAACCAGGGACCAATCAGAGAGTAGAGTCCAGTAGAGTAGGTGCCATGCAGTGGAAATGTCCCAAAAGCATGCAGAGATACAGGGGGACTACAGTCTGTAATTGTAGAACTACAGAGTGCTCCTGTATGACACTGTTTATGAATTTACATAAAAGATTTATGAGAAATACATTCATATATACATGACTGACAATCTCTCTCTCCCTCCCTCTCTCTCTCTCTATAACTCTCTATCTCCCTCTCTCTCATGCACAAATGCACACAGCTCTGCCTCCTACAGAAGCCATCTCACAGTTCCCCGTGTCTGCCTCGTGTTCGCTCAGTGCCCAGTAGAGCAGAAGGGCTGTGCTGCAGGGTTTACAGCTGTGAGAGCAGTTAGGCCTCATAAAAAAACACCTGTTACAGATGTGCAGAAGTTACATGGTCAGGTTTGAGCATGGTCCACACTTTCAGAGAGTCTCTGCATTTACGAAGAGCCCCCATCACCTGTCAGCACTCGTCCTGCAACACGACTCAGCAGCACCTGCACCATCAGCACCGTCTGACATTCCACTCCATTTGGGTTCTGAAGACACCACAGAGCACCACACACACGATCACTCACCCATTCACTCAGTCACCCAGTCACTCACAGTCACAAAGTCATTCAATTCACCCAGTCACTCACACAGTCATAAAGTCACTCAGTCACCCAGTCACTCACATTCACCCAGTCACCCGTCACTCACACAGTCACCCAGTCACTCCCAGTCACTCAGTCACCCGTCACTCACACAGTCACAAAGTCACTCACATTCATCCAGTCACTCACACAGTCACAAAGTCACTCACAGTCACCCAGTCACTCACAGTCACCCAGTCACTCACACAGTCACCCAGTCACTCAGACACCCGTCACTCACACAGTCACAAAGTCACTCACATTCACCCAGTCACTCACACAGTCAACCAGTCACTCACAGTCACCCAGTCACTCACAGTCACCCAGTCACTCACACAGTCACAAAGTCACTCACTCATTCACCCAGTCTCTCAGTTACTCACATTCACCTAGTCACTCACAGTCACAAAGTCACTCACTCATTCACCCAGTCACTCAGTCACCCGTCACTCACACAGTCACAAAGTCACTCACATTCACCCAGTCACTCACAGTCACAAAGTCACTCACAGTCACCCAGTCACTCACACAGTCACAAAGTCACTCACTCATTCACCCAGTCACTCACATTCACCCAGTCACCCGTCACTCACACAGTCACAAAGTCACTCACATTCACCCAGTCACTCACAGTCACCCAGTCACTCACACAGTCACAAAGTCACCCAGTCACTCACACAGTCACAAAGTCACTCACTCATTCACCCAGTCTCTCAGTTACTCACATTCACCTAGTCACTCAGTCACAAAGTCACTCACATTCACCCAGTCACTCATTCACCCAGTCACTCACATTCACCCAGTCACTCAGTCACCCATCACTCACACAGTCACAGAGTCACTCACCCATTCACTCACATTCACTCAGTCACTCACACAGTCACAAAGTCCCTCAGTCACTCATGTTCACCCAGTCACTCACCCATTTACACATTCATCCTGTCATTCACACACTCACCCAGTCCCTCACACATTCACCCAGTCATTACAGTCATCTTTCAATCTTTATCTGACATAATCTATGTGTGTGTGTGTGTGTGTGTAGGGACAGAGCTGAGCTGAGTAAATTAGAAAAAAGCTCTGCGTTTACAGCTCTGGCCAAACACAGATAAAAACAAAGCCCCTTAAATCTTGAAGGGAAGTCTCATCGAGGGAAAATGAATACCACACAAACCCAGCGCTGAACTGTCAGCCCAGGAGCTGGTGTTTAACAGGGCGAGGGTGTGTGAGCAATCTTGACCACTGCTGCATTGGTTACTGGTTGTGTGGATCATCCCATAATTCCAAGTGTCTACTGCAGCTGAGTTTCTGCTGGTGTTTAATATTTTACCACTGTTGGGTTCCAGAGACAACAGCCGCATACAGGACGGTCTTTAGCCTCGTACTCGATTGGAGGGAAATAGGAACACACCTTGTATCTACACACACTGGCCCCACAAAGGCAAATTATAGTTCCATATTTACAGACTGTAGTCAATCTGAGGCTCTGCATACTTTATTGCCCCCCTTTTCCCCCTTTTTCTTCAGTGCTCAGGACCCCCACAGAGCAGGTGTGATGTGGAGGTGGATCATTCTCAGCGCTGCAGTGACACTGGGGGGTTTAAAAACTCCAGCAGCACTGCTGTGTCTGATCCACTCTACACCAGCACAACACACACTAACACACCACCACCACGTCAGTGTCACTGCAGCGCTGAGAATGATCCACCACCACATCACACCTGCTCTGTGGGGGTCCTGAGCACTGAGGAACAGGGGGAGAGAGGGTTAACAAAGTATGCAGAGCAACAGATTGACTACAGTGTGTAAGTGTAGAACTACAGAGTGACCGGAGTGGACAGTGAGTGTGGGAATGAGGTAGGTGTAATATATAATATAATCAGAGTCAGTGTGACTGGACATTATCACAGTGTAAGACCCTGTAGAGATCATCCTCTCACCAGCGAATGTTGGAGCTGAAAATCAGGAGTGGTCCGCTGTGGAAGGGTCCGGTTTAAAGGGCTCAAGTGCTGAATAAAAAAGTCATTGTGTGTTGCTGCGGATCTAAAGCTAAATATAAAGTTCCCATTCTTCAGCTGGAGACAATGTTTCTGCATTCAGCCTTTAAATGGCCTTTGAGGGAGGAACGGAGAGTGGACAATGGGAGGTCTCCTCCCTGTGGAGGTCCTGCCATTCAGTCCCGCTCTCCGTGGCCTGAGCTCTAACCTTTCTGAAAGGCCAGGCGTTCCAACTGTCCTCTGTCCCTCAGCGTCCACCCTAGGGCCACGTTACCACAACACATTCACTCTGTCCCCCTGCAGAGAGGGCTCTGATTTATCTGGAGGTTCTAGTAAAGCAGTGTGGGCCACAAACTGTGTCATGAGAGGGTCATTTAGAGAGAGAGAGAGAGAGAGAGAGAGAGAGAGAGAGAGAGAAAGAAAGACAGAGAGAGAGTGAGAGAGAGAGAACAATACCATCAGAATCAGAATGAAAAAAGCTTAAAAGCAATATCTACGACTGTGGGGAACTGCTGTTCTCTCTGGTTTGTTTACGTTCAGAAGCTCCTCATCTTTTAAGGTGGAGTGGTGTGTGTGAGTAAGAAGCGACTGTAACTTTTAAGGTGGAGCGGTGTGTGTGAGTAAGAAGCGACTGTATCTTTTAAGGTGGAGCGGTGTGTGTGAGTAAGAAGCGACTGTATCTTTTAAGGTGGAGCGGTGTGTGTGAGTAAGAAGCGACTATCTTTTAAGGTGGAGTGGTGTGTGTGAGTAAGAAGTGACTGTATCTTTTAAGGTGGAGTGGTGTGTGTGAGTAAGAAACGACTGTATCTTTTAAGGTGGAGTCGTGTGTATGAGTAAGAAGCGACTGTATCTTTTAAGGTGGCGCGGTGTGTGTGAGTAAGAAGCGACTGTATCTTTTAAGGTGGAGCGGTGTGTGTGTGAGTAAGAAGCGACTGTATCTTTTAAGGTGGAGCGGTGTGTGTGAGTAAGAAGCGACTGTATCTTTTAAGGTGGAGCGGTGTGTGTGAGTAAGAAGCGACTGTATCTTTTAAGGTGGAGCGGTGTGTGTGAGTAAGAAGCGACTATCTTTTAAGGTGGAGTGGTGTGTGTGAGTAAGAAGTGACTGTATCTTTTAAGGTGGAGCGGTGTGTGTGAGTAAGAAGCGACTGTATCTTTTAAGGTGGAGCGGTGTGTGTGAGTAAGAAGCGACTGTATCTTTTAAGGTGGAGCGGTGTGTGTGAGTAAGAAGCGACTATCTTTTAAGGTGGAGCGGTGTGTGTGAGTAAGAAGCGACTATCTTTTAAGGTGGAGTGGTGTGTGTGAGTAAGAAGTGACTGTATCTTTTAAGGTGGAGCGGTGTGTGTGAGTAAGAAGCGACTGTAACTTTTAAGGTGGAGCGGTGTGTGTGAGTAAGAAGCGACTGTATCTTTTAAGGTGGAGCGGTGTGTGTGAGTAAGAAGCGACTGTATCTTTTAAGGTGGAGCGGTGTGTGTGAGTAAGAAGCGACTATCTTTTAAGGTGGAGTGGTGTGTGTGAGTAAGAAGTGACTGTATCTTTTAAGGTGGAGTGGTGTGTGTGAGTAAGAAACGACTGTATCTTTTAAGGTGGAGTCGTGTGTATGAGTAAGAAGCGACTGTATCTTTTAAGGTGGCGCGGTGTGTGTGAGTAAGAAGCGACTGTATCTTTTAAGGTGGAGCGGTGTGTGTGTGAGTAAGAAGCGACTGTATCTTTTAAGGTGGAGCGGTGTGTGTGAGTAAGAAGCGACTGTATCTTTTAAGGTGGAGCGGTGTGTGTGAGTAAGAAGCGACTGTATCTTTTAAGGTGGAGCGGTGTGTGTGAGTAAGAAGCGACTGTATCTTTTAAGGTGGAGCGGTGTGTGTGAGTAAGAAGCGACTATCTTTTAAGGTGGAGTGGTGTGTGTGAGTAAGAAGTGACTGTATCTTTTAAGGTGGAGCGGTGTGTGTGAGTAAGAAGCGACTGTATCTTTTAAGGTGGAGCGGTGTGTGTGAGTAAGAAGCGACTGTATCTTTTAAGGTGGAGCGGTGTGTGTGAGTAAGAAGCGACTATCTTTTAAGGTGGAGTGGTGTGTGTGAGTAAGAAACGACTGTATCTTTTAAGGTGGAGTCGTGTGTATGAGTAAGAAGCGACTGTCTCTTTTAAGGTGGAGCGGTGTGTGTGAGTAAGAAGCGACTGTATCTTTTAAGGTGGAGCGGTGTGTGTGAGTAAGAAGCGACTGTATCTTTTAATGTGGAGCAGTGTGTGTGAGTAAGAAGCGACTGTATCTTTTAATGTGGAGCGGTGTGTGTGAGTAAGAAGCGACTGTATCTTTTAATGTGGAGCAGTGTGTGTGAGTAAGAAGCGACTGTATCTCTGTGTTTACTTTCATGCAGTTAGCGCTCTCCTGAATTTAGAGTCAGTTCCACCTTAAGTAATGTAACTGTAACAGCAGAAATAAGTCAGTGTGACCCCCCTATGGAGCAGGAATAGAGCAACACCCTCATCTCGGTTGGTGCTTTTCAGCGTTTGGAGTCTCTCCGTTGTCTAAAAACCTCCAGATGGCGTTTCTCTGCTGTGAGCAGAGAGAGAGAAAGACTAGCACCGGACCCAGACACTTTGGAGGAGCGAGGAGCAGAAGCTCTGGTCGTTTTCACTCTGTTCTCTTTCTTCTCCGTTTTTACTCAGTGCTCTTATTTCTCCGCGCTCGTTGTGTCTGTTTTGCTGAGTTTAACCACGTCTTTGTGCTCTCACATAAACACGGGTCCAGCGCTGTGATTGGACAGACTCAGACGAGGGGGCGGGGCCATTCTAAAGTCTCTGCACTTGACGTCAGAATCGGAGCAGAATCAGAACGACTCGTTTTAGCCCGTCATTTCATGGATTGTTTTGTTTGACAGTGTCAGGGTTGGTAGGAGCTCCAGATCTACACATTTAGGTGCTAATACACTCAACAAAAGAGTCTTTACAAATTTGCAGCCTTTAACACTTCCACACTCCGAGTCGTTCCCCTAGAGTCCACCTCGACTCGTAAATGCCTCCAAGAATCCACTGTTCAGTCGAGTCCCCATCACTGCTTTCGTTGGAGACGCCCGAGCAACTAGTGAGAAGAAATTAATGCAAGAAATGTAAACATAATAATGTGAGTTCACTTTTATAGAGGGACAAATCCCCCCCGGCACCTGTGAGTACACCTACGGCCTTCATCGGTCCCTACTAC